>NC_056747.1:953202706-953437706 GCF_019279795.1 Protopterus annectens
TTGCCTACATGGGACTTGAACTTTGTGTTAGAAAAGTTGACACTTCCCCTTTTGAACCAGCAGCAACAGCAGAATTACAGTACTTATCTTGAAAACTGCTTTCCGCTTGCAATCACTTCCAGCAAGAAGGGTTTCTGAATTACAGGCATTAATGGCAGTACAGCCCTTCCTTTTCTTCCATCAGCATAGAGTGTCCATGATAACTAATCCTACTTTTATGCCAAAGGTGGTCTCCAGGGTATCATTAAACCAAGCAACTAATTTCCACCTACCTACATTCTTCCCCAACCCACAGAACAGGGGAAAGACTATTACATACCTTGATGTGCATAGACAATTGCTACTACCTGACAGAACCAAGAACAATAGGGAAAACTGACCAGCTTCTGGTAGCATATGCAACAGGAATGTAAGGAAAAGCAATTTCAAAACAGACAATCTCAAAATGGATAGGAAATTGCATTAGATGTTGTTACTCTTATCATGGAAAGACAACTCCAAAAACATCAGACCTCAATCCACAAGGGCTGCAGCCACTACTACAGCTTTTTAATAATGGTAGGAGTGGCTACCAAAGACATTTTAGAGGCTGCTACTTGGAGCCCGTGCATACATTTGCCAAGCATTACAATCTACCTTTATACCCAGGATCCCTGGTGCAGGTTTTGCCACTGCTGTTTTGCAAGGGATCTTAACTACACCATAATCTTCTTAGTACCTCCTCCCCCAGTTTGGCTATGGTATTCTACCCATTTGTTAGGACTGCAGATGCATCCTTGAAGGACATAGTACAGTTTTGTACCTACCATAAATGTAGATGTCCGAGAGGTATGCATCTGCAGTCAGGATTACCCACCCCTCCTTCCCCTCTGTGGTACTCCTAGGGTATTTGCCCATCTTGTAGCTAGCTGGGGAATCTGTTATGGTGTATTTGTTTGTATATATGTATATACATGTTTTATTTCTATTTGTTCTCTATTGTTTGGAAACATTTGCATTTATCCAAATTTAGCCTTCCTAGAGGGCACCTGGCATCTGGGGCAAGAAACACTGAGGAAAATGGCGTCGGCTGATGCCTTTATACCCGGTTAACAGCAGCTATGACGTTGGGAGAAGTGCGACATCAGCCGAGGCCAGACCCAGACTTTGGAACTGCCGATCAAGGGCTGCCTGAGGCAGGACAACCCATTTGTTAGGACTGCAGATGCATACCTCTCGGACATCTACATTTATGGTAGGTACAAAACTGTACTTTTTGCAGGGCCTTATAGCCGGTCCTCATACTGTATAAATCCATCCTCCCAGCCTTAGCTTTGGGAATCTACCCAAATGTAATGACTGCAACAATGAAACACGAAGAATACAGTACAGTTGTGTACACTTACCATAAATGTAGATGTTCGAGTGTATTCCCTGTTGCAGTCCTGGTTACCCTCCCTCCAGCACCCTGTTTTTTCTCTTACTATGCATCTCCTTTATTTTTCTACACTTAAAAGCCTTCTTTGTATATTTGCTTTTGTTTGGAGGTATATATTTTTGTGTTTACAATTATTTATATATTTTGCTCCCAATTTGGGGGGCACCTGACATCTGGGGCAAGAAAAACTGATGTAATGACGTCGGCTGCATGTTTTATACCCCTGACGACCTGACGTCATGGAAGAAGGGACAGCAACCGACACAGGACCCAAGACTTTGTTAATCAGGCCGACTGAGGGCAGCCTGCCAGCAGATTACCCAAATGTAATGACTGCAACAGTGAATGCACTTGAACATCTACATTTATGGTAAGTGTACACAACTGTACTTTCCTCTGATGATGAACAGGTACAGGTACCCAAATGGTTGTTTTCTTTTTTCCCAGATGTTGACTAGATTTAGCGATGTCGTCAACTGGGAGCTCATCTACAGCTGCCCCTGAGAGTAGCGGGGCTTATGATTTCTTAGAGGATAAGGCCCCAGATATTGAAACATTTCCTGTATTAATCCCAGCATTGGAGGATGTCTTCAAAGCTTGTAGTTCCCATGTCTTTATCGAAGCTTTGCCTACGAAGGTGTTTAAGAAGTTCAGTGTCCCCAATAACCTTTGCTAATAAGAAAACCATCTCTTCTTCTAACTCAGTCCATCAAGAAAACTAGGCAAGTTCCTAGAATCTCAGGGAAAGAAGCTGCCACACTGCAGCATGGTATCTTTTAAAGTGTTAACTACAAGTGTTTTACGTGGAAGATTGTGTTGAGATGCATATACATGTTTGCTGCATCATTGCCTGCAGAGCAAAGGATCTGTGTTAAAAATATTGTCTCCAATATTTCTCAGGTGTCAATACATGCCTTAAAAAGTGCCTTGTAAGGGAGTGATACTATTTCTAGAAATGCAGCTTTGTCAGTGGTGATTAGGAGGTACGCTTGGTTGCACTACCAGAATTTTTCTGATGAGCTAGAAGAAAATGAGATTTTGAATGCTCATGTTGAGTCTGATTGTGTGTTTAGTACAGCAGCTAATCAGATGGGATGACAGAGGTAAATTGATGCAAGGCGTGTAGAAAATGTTCCATATTCCCAAGTTCTTTTTAAGCAAGATAACTTTTGGCCTAACAAACACAAGTCCCAGCTGAGCAAGAACCAAGTTAGTAAAAGAAAATGGCAGGATGACAGCTCCACCAAACCAAACAAGAAGGGTTCCTTTCCTGAAAAGGATATCTCCCCTCCCAACATATGACTGTGCTGAGGTTTGGCACCTGCCTTTATCAAGTCCCCCGTCAGGTACCTCGTCTCTCATGTTAGCTGTCAACAAGGCGGCTTGGCCATCAGTGGTTTCTGACAAATGGGTGCTAAACATTGATGGCATGAGTTACACATGACAGCGGAAAGACCAACCACCTCCATTTAGAGGTGTCCCCCCACCCTTATCCGCTGGACCAGTCTTTGTTATTCCCTCCTATTCTCCAGCAAATGCTGGACCGAGGGTTCGTAGAACCTGTCCAGCCTCCGAATGAGAGGTTTCTACTCCACAATTTTCTTGCTTTCCAAAAAAAAGAGCAGTCATAAAGGCCAATGTTGGACCTTTCTTTTCTGAATACGTTTGTCAAGGTCTCCTAGTTCAAGATGCTCACCTTGCAGACACTGCTTTCTCTGTTGCCAGACAGCTGCTCCATGGTGACTCTGGACTTGAAGGGTGCTTATCATTGTATCCCCATTGCTCATCACTTTAGGAGATATCTGAGATTTGTTGTGTCTAGTTCCCACTATCAATTTCCTCTGTCGCCATTTGGTCTATCCACTGCACAGCAAGTGTTCACCAGGTGCCTACCTCTGGTAATGGCCCACTGTCAAACTCTGGAATTCACATCTTTCCATACTTGGTTGACTTGATGAAGCCTTCCCTCTCAGCATATGCTCAGCCAATCAGCTGTCACAGGAAGAGAGAGGGAGAGAGGGGAGTCTGAGCTTGCAAAAGCTAGCCAGTACAGGGTTGCCTTGAAAGATGATACAAAATGCCACTGAGGCAGTGAGGAATTCGAGCATTTACTTTTACAGGTAAGTAGGACTTGCACAACTGTACTTTTTGTCATCCATTCATGTAGTTGAGCTTTGAACAAGTAAAAATGATCCACAGACCACCCGGCTAAAACGTATATATTTAATTGAGCACAGAAATGTTAGCACTTTCAGGTATAAAACCCTTCTTCAGACATAAAATACTTTCCAATTCATTATGTATTTATACAATGTTACACCAATCACAATACAAAATCAATAAAGCAATTAAAATCAACTAAAATTAATCTTTTTGAATGTATGGTCTACGCCTACTCAAAACGGGTTTTAAAGGCACCATACCATTTAATCCTGGGTGCCTATTAGCACCCAGCTCAATAATCAGTCTAGTTTCACAGTATTCAGTGTAACCTGATAAAACTGCCTTTTCTACCATCACCATTAACCTGTTGTAATGCTGAAAATAAAAAATGATGACCTGAATTTTTCTCTATATGTAAAGAAAGTGCATTTCTCCTGTCTTTTAATCTAACAGCTGACAAATGTCTTAAAATCCTAGCTTTGAATCTACAATTCGTCTTCCCCACATAAAATGAGGGACAGTTATTACAGGTAGCTAAATGCACAATATTAGTTGTTAAACAGATAGCCCTAACTCTAAACATATATTCCTTCCCTGTTGTTGGATGAACAAAACTGGACCTCTTATTACATCTACAGGCCTTACAATGCTGAGATGGAAAAGTTCCAGTCATATTATTATAAGTGGAATCATTCACTTTATTCTGTTTATCACTGTGTTTTAAATTTTTATTCCTCTTAAAAACAAAATCTGGGTATTCACCCACTAGACCCTTTAATGAGTCATCAGTCTGTAGAATTTTCCAATTGCTTCTAATTACATTTTGTACCCATCTAATATCACTACTGTAAGTCACATATAATGGAACCTTACTCTTATTTACTGTTATTTTCCTACTGCTGTTCCTATGTGATCGATTCACGATACCTTTGGAAGAGAACAAGGGTGTAGCTTCTGTTTCTCTAACTTATTCCTTTTGCAATTCATACAGTTACATGCATCTGTAACGTATGTAAGCACAACTCTAAATTATTTTTTATGAAACCCATTACTCCTACTACTGTTATAACTGTCTGGGTGTCCTCCTTCAACATTGCCCTTGTTTCTGCCTGCAAATTCTGGTATTTTATAACTTTGCGTCCCTCCTTATGTAAGACACTGTAATCACTCCTAATGCAACAGTCTTGTCAAATTATTATGCCTTTTAATATACAGGCCCACTGCCATTAGTGTATCACACCCAGCAACAAGTTGTGCGACTGTTTCCAGTTCTGTTTTATAGAAACTGCATTTGTCAGTTTCTCCCACATGCTGTGTGGACTTTATAAACCAGTGTGTACGTAGTTTGCTCTCCTGGGAAGCCAATATTAACCTTTCATTTTTCGGGTTAAATTCCCCTCTCCTTAGCCATTCATGTATCATATTCTGATCAACATGAGGTTATTCCAGGAGTTTTCCATACTTTGAGCTATATTTATATCTTTTCCACATGTTTGCCTTCTTATCTGATCCTTCTCCTTATTTTTTTTTTCGGTTGTTTTTTTGACACATTCAGTTGCTGCTTGATTTTTATCTGCTTCTGGTTTGGTTTCCATTCCAGCTTGACACCTATTTGCTTCTGCTAAACTAAGCAATATCTTGTTAGACTTTTTCTCTTCATGTTTCAGAACTTTCACTGTGTTTGGATCTGGTGAAGTGAGCATATACGTATGCAGTCTTGTGATTGCATATCTATACATGTAATCATTTTCAAGAAGGCACTTACCTCCTTCAGAATGAGGAATATATAATCATGGTGTGCACTGATTTGTATGTATCATTTGATAAGTGAAGCATTTTTCTTCTCCTGTCTAACTAATCCAATATCTTTTGGTGCCAGGTAATCACCCCAAAACTTTAAGTTAGAACAGGAAGAGCAAATCGTTTTATAGCATGAACTTTGTTATTAGATATCTGGGTAGTTTTCAGTATTAATTTTACTCTTCTAAAATATTCCTTACTGAGTTTTCTTTGCATTTGTTCATGTTTTATTGTCAATCCTTCATCGATTCCTGAATATTTATAAGTCCCTCCTGCTCAAGTTCCTTTATATCACATTACTGTCCCAGACTAATATTTTCTTTGTGCTGCACCTTTTCTGCTTTGTGTTACTTTTGCATATTTATCAAGATCAAATGACATTCTTATATCATCTGAGAAAGTTTTGACCACTTCCATTTGGGCTTTATGCTCCTCATCTGATGACCTATACAGTTTTAAATTATTTGCAAAAAGAAGATGAGAAGTCTTTACACTTTGTTGTTTTATGGGAGCGAAATTGTAACCGTGACCTAATGTGTTAAGTAGACAGCTTAACAGGTTAAGGGCAAGACAAAAGAGCAATGGTGACAGAGTGAAACTCTAATATCCTTCTTAGAATTGTTATCACTGGGATAATAATTTATCCTTTGTCATGGCTTATTTGCTAAGTGGTTTTGCCACTGTTTCATGATCACTGTATTGTAATAAATTTAGGATGTACCTTGTACATCTGTAAACACTTCTTTATCCATGAATGTGGGATGCTGTCAAATGCTTTTTTGTAATTTGTCTATGCCGTACTTAAATTCTTCCCCTTGTTACAGTTGTCCATTATAAGTTGAACAACAAATGATCATTTGTTCCATATGACTTTCTTTTGTTACCCTTTTGTTCTATTGCCATGATTTGAGTTTTCTTTTTTAGTCTTTTGGCTTTTCCCGGTTAGGGGTCGCCACAGTGGATTACTGGTCCGCTGTTGATTGGCAGTGGATTTTTATGGTGTCGAGTTGCCAGCCTTAAAAGAAGACACGCACATGCACCTACCTGCATGTCTTTAAAGTTCAGTCGACCATGGGGAGGACATGCAGACTCCACACAGAAGGCATTCCAGCTGAGAATCGAACTGGAGAACCTCTTGCTGTTAGGCGACAACATTAAACCGGTGCACCACCGTGGCTTCATGATTGAGTTTTCTTCTTCTATTGAGAAGAAAACTCAAGAAGAAAAATGATTTGGATTTTCTTTTAAATGAACCAAATCCAAAAAAAAACATCCAAGGGAATCCAGAATAGCTAGGAACCACCAAAAGGATTGTTGTTGAGTAACTCGGAGAAAATCCACAGTGAACGCTCACGTTTAAAATCAAAAACTTTAATGAACAACCAAATTTAAAACATCCAAATGTTAAGCACAGTTCAGTTGAACCTTCTTGTGTACTGTAAAGTAGACTTTCACTTTCCTAAAAGGAATGCAATATCATATAGACAAGAAATAATATTAATGAAATACGATACAAACTATAAAAAGGATTGTTAAAACCATGTAAAAAATACCTAAATGTCTGTATGATATTGCATTTTTTTAGAAATTGCTAAGTCTATTTTACATTTCTATTAATTTTTATATAGTTCATGTTTCTTTGTTTATTTTTTTTCTATTTAATTATTGCTTGTTCAAGCCCATAACCCTGATTGTTGAAATTTTGTCGTGTGATATCTTTTAATTTATTTAAATTTGTGTAGTAATTATTTCTGTGTTCTATTGAAGTCCCGATTACAGCATGGGTGAAAGAGAACGAAGGTTCAGCTGTACTGTGCTTCACATTTGGATGTTTTAAACTTGGCTGCTCATTAAAGTTTTTGATTTTAAATGTGAGCATTCACTGTGGATTTTCTCCAAGTTGCTAAGCAACATTCCTTTTGGTGGTTCCTAGTTTTCTTCTAAATGACTACAAACTCTGTCAG
Organism: Protopterus annectens; assembly: GCF_019279795.1. NCBI lineage: Eukaryota > Metazoa > Chordata > Ceratodontiformes > Protopteridae > Protopterus > Protopterus annectens. Next base: position 953,210,051 of record NC_056747.1, read on the forward strand.
CATCAGTTCCAGTGTATAGTTTATATATCATCCGAAGGCAAGTTATTTGTCTGTAGTTTTTAGGATAGCTTGCAGGATCACTATTAAAGAGGAGTATCGTTTTTCTCTGTTAACCACATTGGTGTCTGTTTTGGGGTGCACATGTAAGTAGTTCTTACTCTGGGCTAAATGTTCATTTAAGATGTTAATAGTTTTAGCCAGAAGTTGGGTACAGTATCTGAGCCTGGGGTTTTCCAGTTAGAAACTTTTCTTAATTTTGTTTCACTTTCTCTGGCTGTTAATTCACCCCATGTCATATCCTGTACATTTAAACTTCTTATTTCTATCCATTCAACATCTTTATTATGTTCCACAGGATCTTCATAGATATTTATCCAAAATCTGTCTATTTCTTCTTCTTTTGGTGGTGGTTCTATTCCTTTTGCTTTGTTTCCCAGTTCTCTGTAAAACTTTTGGGTCATCAATGGGTTGCTTTTTTTGCAGTTTTCCTTTATATTTATCTGCATATTTTCTAAGTTTTTCTGCCAATCTTTAGTTTATTACTTGCAATAGTGTACGATAGATCCTGGTCTGTTCTAATACTGCACATTGCTTTTATCATGTCTAACTTTCTAAGTATTTTTGTTGATCTGTTCCCTCTTTTGTACTCTTCTAACAATGACACTTATTGCCTTAATTGAATTATGTTTTTCTCTATGTGATATTTCCATGATTGCATTTGATTTCTTGCCATTCTTTCCCTTATTGCCCTATATTTTTGTGGTAAGGCTTTATTTGTTATTAATTTAGCTGCACAGTAATGTATCTTATTTACTTATGTTATGTTGCAGACATTTCTGTTAATTGTCTACATTACTGTGTTCATTTGTTTTATCAAACTTCTAACATTTTGGGTATTATTGACTTTCTGTAGTCTGTTTCTTTCCTCAGTCTTAACATGGCTATCCATCTCTAGTAAATCAAGCAACTCTTTTAGGGGCGACACGTTGGTACAGCAATTAGCGTTGTTGCCTCATAGCAAGACGTTCTCTGGTTTGATTCTCAGCTGGAGTGCCTTCTGTGCACAGTCTGCATGTCATCCCTGCATTCTTGTGGGTTTCCTCCGGTTTCTTCCCAAATTCCAAAGACGTGGGTCTGGAGTGTTTCTCCCTGGGCCTCCGATGAAAATGAGCTTTGTCCCAGCTGGACTTTCCTGGTAAACAAGTCTTAAATAAATGACAGTAAATGAAAAATAAATAAACTCTTCCGTTAGATTAGAATAAATAAACTCTTCCCTTCTAAACTGAGGGCTCTGTCTCCTTTTGGCATTCTACAGAAAGTTCCAGAACTTCTTCCTTTGACATATTCTCTTCAGTTGCATCCTGCATCATCAGTTGCTCTTTTATATGGGAACTCAGTGGCCTAGCATTCCATAACATTGACTGCATCACAGTTGCCACCATTTCCTGTTCCTTCCCTTGCTGTGCAACTCCGACTGAACTTTTGTGTTGGTTTCCTACTGAAGGCTTCAGAGTATCTTTATGTGGCAACTGATCAGATGCTTCCAGTTCCACCTGTTTTTCTTTAATCTAGGGAGTCACTGTTCTGTCATGCGGTGATCTTACCAGAGTTTAATTTTCTACACTAAATCCTTCACTTCGCAGGTAATCCATAACTTCAGTTTTTATTTCTTTAACTTCTCAGGTACTAATCTTCGTTTCTACCTCCCACCTTTGTTTTCTTATTTTTTGTTTTGTAAATTTTACCTTTGTCTGTATTTCTCTTCAAATATCTTTGTTGCTGCTGTTTTTGTATTGATTAATTTTGCTTTCCCTTTTGCATAAATATTGTACCATATTAAATCTCTTTTTCTTTATCATGTCATATTTCTTCTTCAGATGTCTTCCACTCCACTTGTTCCCCCTTACTTGGGGGACTCATTGTTCCATCATGCTGTGATACGACCTGTATTAGACTTTCTATACTAAGTGCTTCACTGTGCAGGTATTCCATTGTCAGCTTCTCTTTTTTTAATTTCTGCTTTACTGATCTTCCATTCCACATTCCCCTTTGTGATTTTTATATTGTGAAATGTTCCATATCTTGGTGCCTTTGCCTATATTTCTCTTCAGATATCTTCAGAGCTGCTTTTTTGTATTGATTAGTTTGGCTTTCTTCTTTGCATAGATATTACACCATATTGGATCTCTTTTCTTTCCCATGCCCATGTTTCTTTTTTATGCCTTTCAAAAAATCACTTGGTTTTGTTTAGCTTTTCGCACTTCCTCAGTCGCTTCTTTTTCCAAAAGCCTCAAGGTTTTGTTGGTCTATATAATGTTTTTCATGAATCTGTTGTATTAGTGAATGCAAAATTGCATTTTAAGCTTTTGACAGTTTTTCTTTTGCAAGTATTTTTCTTTCCTCTAATTTCTGTCTTAATCTTTTTGAATATCTTCTGTCTGGAAATTCTGGGTTTTTTGCATAATAGTAACAGTACATAATTTCTTTCTTATCCTCAGTAGTCCACTCTGTCATCTTTATGCCTCTTTTTTTTTGGCCTGTCAGTTTTTGTAGTTTTTGTGGACTACTGTTTACTTCTACAACAGGGGGGCTATCCTCCCCCCCTTAGCATGGCCTAGCTCCACTGTAGGAATGTTTCTGTGTCTTGGATTCTACACTCATTTTTTCCAGTCCTGACACTATCATACATTCGGACATTAAATTGTGGACAGTAAAGCCAAAGGAGGTGGAGTTTCAATATACATTAAAGACACACCTCCAGACTGGTCAAACAGTATGACGCACAGGAGACACTCCAGGTGCAGTTAACCATTGACAAGACCCCTTTTCAAATCATAGCTAGCTACTGGCCCCCAAATCACTCAAGATGCCCAATCTGCCTATTTGGACCTGTTTGAATCTATCAAGATTCAACCCTTTACCCTGATCGTGGGTGAGACTTTAACTTCCCAAACACATATTGGAAGAACTACTCATCCCAGGGCACAAATGCCCAGAGATTTTGTTAATGCAAATGCCTTGGAACAGCTAGTCAATACCCCCACAAGAGGTGATTAATATCTTGGACATGGTATTAACCAACATGAGTAACTACTGCAGCATCCCTATAGTATCATCCTCCCTGGTAAGATCCGACCACAAAGCGGTCACTTTCGAAGTCACGATCTCCCCCAACCCCCCTCTAGCTAGGATCAGACATAAAAACTTCTCCAAAGCTGATTACAGCCTCCTGAGGAATGGTATAAACAGCTTCACAGTCCCTGAACCCTGGGTAGGAACTGGCACCAATATCCAAAACTACACCAAAGCACTATACGAGCATTTATAGTAGATGCATGGAATCAGGAATACCTGACAGGACTAAATCATCCTTTGCAAGGAAGAGTAAACCTGTCTGATGGACATCTGCAATAAATAAACTCTATAACAAAAGGAAAAAATTACTGTCCAAGACCAAGAAGGAGCAAGTGCCCAATTGGAAGCAATGTCTCCTAAGCTTGAGCAAGCAAGTAAGAGTACTAGTAAAATCTTCCAAAGCAAACTTCAAGTCCAAATTGGCTACATCTAATAGAGACAATCATAAGACCTTCTTCACAGATGCCTGCAACCTCAAAGGAAGCACCCAGATCTGTTCAGAACTGGTGGTCAAGGACACCACATATACAAATGCCGTAGATGTAGCAAACTTGCTGGCTGACAGATTCAGTGAAAACTTTACCCTTTTGTCCCCCATCAGTAAATCAGGACATCCCCAGTACCTGCCCCTTTCCCCTTATATCTAGGAAATGGGTCATCACTGCTCTCTCAAAGGCAAAAAAATACAGCCTCCATGGGAACCAGTAAGATCCCAGGCTGCATCCTACATGAACTCAGGCAGGAACTTGCAGCACCATTAGGCACCCAGTTCAACCAAAGTCTCAGTACTGGCTTCACCCCAGCTGAGTGGAGGACAGCAACTGTCATCCTGTTACACAAAGGTGGAGCATCCACTGATCTGGGAAATTAGACCCATCAGCCTAACTAGCCTGATCTGCAGGGCCATGTAACGGATTATCACGGACCTTATTAACAAGGGCATTGGCAACCTCCAAACACTTGATCCCACACAGTTTGGCTTCGTCAAGGGGAGGTCATGTCTGCTGAATTTGGTTGACTTTTTTGAGACAGTCTCTAAAGCCATGGACGAGGGGAAGACTGTGCACACCGCCTACCTTGATCTGGCCAAAGCTTTTGACACTATTCCCCACTCGGGCATAATAGATAAACTCTCTCAACTAGGCATCAATCCATATGTTACCAGATTGGTAGTAAACTGGCAAACTGATAGAACCCACATAGTCAGAATAGGGGAAGCTACCTCAAGCAGTAGACCCATAACAAGCGGCGTACCCCACGGTTCAGTTTTGGAGCGCATGTTTGAGATTTTCTGAGGTGCAGGCCAAAACCACTGCGCTATGGCTGACCAAGTTTGCAGATGACTGCAAGCTGGGTGCTGTCATCAATTCCCCTAGTGATGAGGACATCCTCCAGGAGGGTCTCACTCAGACAAGTGACTGGTGCCAGAATCATAGCCTCAAGCTGAATACTAAAAATGCATCATCCCCTTTGGAGAGAGTGACATCCCCACAAATTATCACATTAAAAACAACGTCCTAAGCATGGAGTCAGTCGTGAGGGATTTGGGCACTCAGGTTGATAGCAACCTGACTTTTGACCACCATGTTGCTTCCATTGTACGGAAAGCCTTCTACATGGCCCACCTCATAAGTAAGGTTATCTCATCCAGGAACAAGAAGGTCATAACATCCCTGTATTCTTCCCTTATAAGGCCCATTATTGAGTACAACTCCCCCTTTCGGCATGTACCTCGCAAAGCACATGCAGCAGCTGGAGACATCACTGAGGTTCCTCACCAGGAGAATCCAGGGCCTCAAACATCCGCAATACACAGATAGGCTAAAAGCCCTATCCCTCTACTCAGTTTCATGCACTCTTCGGAGGTGACCTCTGTCTGGCATACAAGGTGATCACGGACCCCACTTTGATGGGACTGCTGCATATCGCAAGTCAAGCTCCACTCAAGTAACCGGCACATGCCACCTCAACCTGGTCTCTGACATCAACAAGACTTGTTGGCCGGACAGATTTGTGTCCCAGAGACTCCCCCCATCTGTGGAATAGACTCCCTCTCCACATTAAGCAGAGTACCTCTTTACCCCTTTTCAAGTGCAACCTGGATAACTGGATGGGAAACAGAAAATAATATACCCCTGGGATTCCACCCGTGTCCCTGGTGGACAGGGGCATTGGGTGCTGATTTATCTAAACATGGACTAAACTCTTGGCTAGGCTTATAAGGGCCTCAGGGCCGGTAACCTAGTAACCTCCTATGAGACCAGTCCAGCTACAAGGATTGGGAACTTTTTTATCCTGGGGCTTGTGCACACATATGTCTTTTTTTTTTTTTTTTAACCTACTTCTGTCCATAATCTATGCTGTATAAAATACGTCTTGGTGAAATTTTATAAAAACAGGGCCCACCTCATGAAGGTAATCACCAAGACTTGAGGACAAGTTTAACTCCAACAGTTCTACTCTCCTTTGCTTGCTGAGTTTATCATCCCTCTGTCTGGACCCTATCATCTCTCCAGGTTTCTGTACAAGAATTGAAATGGGAGTGTAAACTTTGGATATTGTGGTGGCACTTACTAAGGGATCATTGAGGGCTTGGAGGACAGCAAGCTTTAGGAAACTGGCTTTTGAGAAGTCTCTAAAGATGGTCGGGTTAGGCTATGCCCTGTAATGTGACACTGTGGTGAAAATGACTGCACTGTGATCTGATATGCACAGTAATGGTTTGGTAGTGGACAGGAAGCAGATAAAGGACTGTGTTGGTGAGGGCATGACTGAGTATATTGATCCCCTCTAATGGGGAGGATAGTATTTGATTGATGGAGTTTATATTGATAATGTCAAGGAAGCATTAATTGTTTGTTGAGGTGTAGGTTTGCCATTTAATAGAGAAACATTTAAAGTCCCATAGAATGACACCGTATGGGTCAGTCATTGCCCTGACTGAGTAGTCTAGAAGTGATGGCATTTCAGGTAAAGACAGGCACGCCACCACTAGCATTATTGCTGTCTACACTTGAGGGACTAAATGAGTGGTAGGGAGCAAAGTCTAATAAGGAGGGAATGCTGTCACTCACTGCTCTAGAACCAGTTTTGAATTTCTTCTAGAATCAGGATGGCCCTAGGTGAGGGCATTTTCTTATTTATGCTCCTAGCATTGAGTAGCGCTGCATTGATATTTGTCAGATTCAAATAAGGATTTACTAGGTTGGTAGTTTCAGTTAACTAAAAATGGCACAGTGAGGCTGGAGAGCATCCTAGCCAGTGTACAGAAGCGTTGGGAAGATAGATGCAGGCCACCCCTGTCAGAACATTTGGGATCATCTTAATATCAGTCAAATCTAAACCATGTTGGACCTTCTTGGAATAACTAAGTTGGTTAATAAAGTCCATTATCTTTTGCTTATAATGCAGCTTTGTTTTCTGTGACAGTAGGACACTGCTCAGATTTAGATGTTATGTAGTCTAATCTCACCTACATTCTTACCTGTGGGTTCAGAGATGAATATCGACTCCGACTCGGCCAAACTTTTCTAGCTCGAAGTCTTTCTATTGGCTGGGCTAAGATGGTATCCCATGCTGCATTGCTCCATATCCCCAGATCTCGTTTGCCACTCGTGTAGCTCGGACGTGGTCTCACTCTTGGCTTTGGCTAAGTACCTTTTTTTCTTCTTCTTGAGAGAATTTATTACAAACAAAAAGCTATTTCTAGTTTGGTGTTTTGTGCATAATTTGTAGTGTGGTTGTTTTTGTGGTATCCCGCTAGCTGTTCCAACGGGCTAGGCCCATTTCAGTTAGAGGACCTAGTCTGTCCAATTGCTTGTCCCTGTGTGTGTCTGTCTAAAACCATTTAAATTAGAGGTTTTACCCTAGTCGCCTTAGTGTGTGTCCGATCTGAGGATTGTTTATGCAAGTTGGTTAGTGGTAATTTTGTTCCCGTGCTTAGTGTGGTGTATTTTGTGACTGTGGTTTTTCTCCAGTCAGTTCAGTACCGTGATCCCTTGTATTGGTAATTGTGATTTTTTATTAAGATGTGTAAAGATTCCAAGGAGCACAAGCCTTCGGGTTTTAAAAAATGCTCTAAGTGTGGCTATAAAATGTCTATCACCGATGGACATTCGGTATGTGTCTATTGTCTGGGAGCAATCCATCTGCAGGAGTCTTGCAGCTTCTGCCATGCTTTTAGTCCCAGGGTACTTCAGGAAAGAAAAACTCTTGAAACCCTCGTTCGAAGAGGGCCTGGAATCTGCTTCCAGTTCAAAATCAAAATCCACTAAATCGAAAAAGAGGTCTCCGGCTCCTTCAGTCTCCTCGGAGCCACCAGAGAAAGTAATCAAACTAGCTTCGACCTCCTCGGCTCCACTGTCCTCGGGGCCGCAGGAAGTGTCGGTGGTGATTGAACCGGCGTTGGCTCCAATTATATTGGAACCTATTCAGAGCCGATCGCCCAGTACTAGACAAGTTTCACCTGAGAGGAGATCTCAATCTTCCCTCCCAGTCCTCCAAATCCTCCAGGACACTTTCAGATGTGGATGTCGATAGGGTGGTGCAGAGACTCCTTCATTCACCGGTTTTGGCTAAATTGTTCTCAGCTCCGTCCCAGTCGGCTCCGGAGCCCGTCCTCATACCCTCTTCGATTCTTCCTCCTCCAAGAGCATCTCTGTCTTCGGAGCCAGAATGCTGCGCTCCATGTGATGTTTCCAGGTCAGTTCCAATGGCCCCTCCGGGCTTATCGGTACTGACGTCTGCTTCGACCCCGTCTGCGCCGTCCACGGGATTCGGGACTCTGGATTCTTCATTCGGGCCCGAGAGAGAGGCCTCGGGACATCTATCGGTTCCTAGTCTCCCACTCGGTGCCTCGGCTCGGGCAACCCCGACTCCTGTCGTGGCCTCGGAGGCTGGTTGGTCCTCGGATTCGGGAGGGCCAGCCTTTGAGGCCATGCGGAGTGCACTGGCCAGATCGTCCACTACATCATGCGGGTCGGTCATTCTGTCCCCTACCACTCCAGTGCAGGTCTCTGATCACCACCTGTCTGTAGGCAGCAGAGCCCCAAGGCTTCAGGATACCCCCACGAGTGGTCCCCAAGTTTCTGAGGGCCCCTCAGAGTGTTTGCCTGAGGAGCCCCCTAGAAAGAAAATGTGCAAGAGGAAGCACATAGACTCCCAGGATGAGTCTCTCACCTCAGATACTGACCTCGAGGAATCGGAAGGGTCCCCCAAGTCATCCTCTGAGGATGTTTCTTTCTCCGACATCCTGGAGATATTGAAACAAAGAGGTGACTGGCCATCCAAAGCCCCCTCCGAGGAGGAGTCGGTCATCCTGAAGGCCTTTGGTTCTCAGCCCTCCGCCTCCTGGGTGCCCCCACCCTTCGAGCTCCTGGATTTAATTTGTGGGAGGGTGTGGGAGAACCCTGATTCCGTGGAACCCGTACCCAGGAGACCCAGTAAATTTCTGTCTGCTTCCCCGGGTAAGGAATTTTTTGTCCAGGGGAGTCCCTGTGGATGCCATGGTGGTGGCAGCGGCCACCCAGAAGGAATTAGCCGAGACTTCTTCCTCCATCCATCCTCCTAACAAGGAGTCTAGGACCATGGACCGGTACGGGAAGCGTACCCTTTCATCAGCAACCTTTACCTTACGGTCGCTGAACTACTTATCTCACTTTACTCGGTTCCAGAGAGATCTTCTCAAGGAGCTAGGAGATACTGTCACGGGTAATGTTCCTGAGGCGGTGGCCCAGACGGTTAACACCCAGATGTCTACCCTCAATTCCATCGTTAACTCCTCCATGAGGCTAATTTTATATGCAGCCGAGGGAGCAAGTAGGGCAGCAAGCTCAGGAGTCGCCCTTAGGAGGCAAGCCTGGATGCGCCTTTGTCATTTCGCGGAGGCCTTTAAGTCTTCATTCACTGAAGCCCCCTTTGATGGTTCTTCTTTGTTTGGAACCAAGGTGAAAGACACCCTCACCAGGTGCGAGCAGGAGGGAAAAACTCTGTCTGCTGTAGGGGTCCATTTTTCCCTTCCCTCTAGGCCTTATCCCAAGGCCCAGAGGGGTGAGAAGATGTGGTTCAAAAAATCACAGAGGTTTTTTCCTGGTGCACAAGGTGAGCCCCCCTCCAGAGGCAGAGGAGGGGGAGGTTATTCAGGAAGACACCTCCCTAGAGGCAGAGGGGGGCCCCGCAATTCGGGAGACCGCGATTCCTTTCACGGCTCTCCCTACCGTCAGTCCTGATAGGAGGCCCGACTGTGCATTTTCGGAGCCAGTCGGGGGTCGAATATCTTTATACCCGGAAGCCTGGCAAAGCATCACCCAGGACCAATGGGTATTACGAATAATTTCCGGAGGTTATGCCATCCCCTTTTCGTCAGATCCCCCTCCAGTCAGAAAATTCCCAGACGTTCCACCCAGTCAGAGGGATCACGCGGCTTCAGAGGTTTCAAAGCTGCTAGAAAAAGGAGCCATCCAGCATGTCCCCTCAGACCAGATCGGATTAGGGACTTACTTAAGATTCTTTTTGGTGCCGAAAAGAAGAGGGGACCTGAGACCCATATTAGATCTCAGCCACTGAACAACCATGTACAAAAGTCCAAGTTCCGTATGGTCACATTACAGTCAATTCTCCCATTGTTGGGAAAAGAAGTATAGATGTGCTCCATCGACCTCAAGGATGCTTACTACCACATCAAAATGGACAGGGCATCCAGGAGTCACCTACGCTTCCAGCTGGGAGCCAGTCACTTTCAGTTTCGAGCCCTGCCCTTTGGTCTCACCACAGCCCCCAGAGAGTTCACCAAGTGTATGGCGGTGGTGACAGCTCACTTGAGACGTCAAGGATTCCAAGTGTTTCCGTATCTGGATGACTGGCTCCTCACTGCCACCACCAGGCATCTACTAATCCAAACCAGGGACGCTACCATCACTCTCTGTCAACAGTTGGGCATAACACTGAACTGGGAAAAATCTGCCTTGTTGCCCTCACAGCGTGTCATATTTATAGGTGCAGAGCTAGACACCGTTCAAATGCGGGCCTTTCTACCACAGGAAAGAATCAGAGTCTTACAGCAACAGGTTCACTCCCTGCTCCCCCTGAAAAGAGCGAAGGCAAGATGGGTTCACCAACTCCTGGGGACTATGGCAGCAACAATTATGTTAGTCCCTCTAGCAAGATTACATATGAGGCTCCTTCAGTGACTCCTCTTTGCTCAGTGGTCTCTCCAGAGACTTCCACTTTCCCACCCTATTTTACTCATGGACAGATGCAAACAGGATCTCAGTTGGTGGCTTTGCACCAACAATCTGGACAGGGCAAAACCCTTCATTCTGCCGCCCCCAATTGCCAAGGTGACCACGGACGCCTCCCAGATAGGGGGGCATTATCTAGGCAGGACAGTCCAAGGCACGTGGCAAGAGCACGAGATACATTTGCATATCAACGTCCTAGAGATGAGAGCGATGCTACTTGCATTGCAGGTACTTCAGAGCTTTCTACCTCTCGGGACTATTGCAATCCACTCGGACAATATGTCAGTGGTGTGGTATCTGAACAAGCAGGGAGGAACCAGGTCATACCCCCTGTGCAGAGAGGCCATGCGAGTGTGGCAGTGGGCAGTATCTTCCCAATGGTTTCTGGTGGCAACACACATTCCAGGGAAGTCCAGTGTGATCGCAGACAGGCTAAGCAGAGCTATTCTGATGACTTACGAGTGGTCCCTGAACCGTCTAGTTGCAGAACGGATCTTCAGCAGATGGGGTCAGCCTTGCTGCGACCTTTGTCAGCCCCATCAATGCCAAATGCAGCAGCTACTTCACGTTAACCCCCCCCCCCCCCGGGGGAGTCACCCAGGGACGCTCTAGACCACGATTGGCCCTCCGGTCTGCTATATGCTTTCCCTCCCATTTCCCTTGCTGTCAAAAGTGATTCAGAAAGTGCAATCCTTGGGAAGCAGAATGATTCTGATTGCTCCACACTGGCTTCGTCAAGTTTGGGTCCCCTTTCTCCATCCCCACATCGTGGACACACCTTGGACTCTGGACCCACAACCAGATTTACTGACACACATGTCAGGGCAGCTCCATCCCTCTCTGCAGACCCTCCGATTGACAGCTTGGCTACTCCACTTCCGTCGTTAGTTAGGCTTCATCACTTTTCACCTGAGGTAGTTCATATTTTATCTTCCTGTCATAAGCCCTCTACCAGGAAGATTTATTCCATCAAATGGAAGAGATTTTCTATTTGGGCTCATACCCAAGGGATTGACCCTTACACAGCTCCAATTGCTTCTGTCTTGGAGTTCTTGTCTATGCTTTTTCATCAGGGCTCAGCGTCTGCCGCCATTAAAGTCCAACTGGCAGCGATTTCTAACTTTCATGTTCCTAATGTGCCTAGTCTGATGGCTAACCGACTCTGTAAGGCTTTCCTGAAGGGCACTTTATTACTCCGTCCTCCTGTTTCGGAACCTATCATGTCTTGGGATTTAAATTTTGTTCTGCAGGCTCTTACTTCACCACCCTTTGAGCCTGCAGCTACTTGTGACTTAAAATTCTTGACCTGGAAGACTGCATTTTTAGTAGCCATCACATCAGCCAGACGCATCTCAGAGATTCAAGCTCTCTCTATCAAACCCCCACACTTGATCTTTCATAAGGACAGGGTTTCTCTTAGACCAAATCCTTATTTTCTTCCTAAAGTGGCATCCATATCTAATCTTAATCAATCTATTGAGTTGCCAGTGTTCTTTCCCCAGTTTTCAAACAAGGCAGAATTTAAATTTCATCAATTGGATGTACACAGACAGTTAAGTTTTTAATCTGCACAGAACCAAAGATCTCCAAAAATCTGATCAGCTGTTTGTTTCCTTTTCGGAAAACAGAATTGGGTCTTCTGTCTCCAAAATCACCCTATCCAGGTGGATATCCAATTGCATCTCTTTCATTTATTCCTCAGGGGGTAAAGACCTACTGTTTCCGGTCAAGGCTCACTCTACTCGGGCTGTATCTACATCTGCAGCCTATCAGGCCAGATAGTCTGTGGATGATTTTTGTGCTGCAGCTACCTGGGCATCTCCTCACACCTTTGTTGCTCATTACAAGTTGGACGTGGTGTCTAGGGGCATGTCTTCCTTTGGTTCCACAGTGCTCAGGAGTATCTTCCTCTGAGCCTCCCAGGATTTATGTGCTGGGGACGCTGTCCCACTGGTAAGAATGTAGGCGAGATTGGACTACATAACATCAAGATGTTATGTACTCACCATAACATTTGATGTATGTAGTCCATCTCACCTCACATTCTTACTTATCCTCCCACCTTCCCCCTTCCTGGAGGTGGTTAGGTCTGGGTTTCAGAGCTCCCTTCACTTTTCGTTTATTCTTCTTTCCTTGGATGTTGTTATGCATGAGATATGAGTGTTGGTGTTCGCAGCAAACTAGATCTGGGGATATGGAGCAAAGCAGCATGGGATACCATCTTAGCCCGGCCAATAGAAAGACTTCGAGCTAGAAAAGTTTGGCCGAGTCGGCGCCGATATTCGGCTCCGAACCCATGGGTAAGAATGTGAGGCGAGATGGACTACATACATCGAACGTTATGGTGAGTACATAACTTCTTATTTCATTCCAACCGTAAAGATGTACACAAATCTCCATTTTGTCCTATATATATAGTGTAAGGGGGAGCATTGTAAGTCATACACACCCACATGAACAATGGCCATGTTATATTCTTGCTTGGGAAGAATGGACTTGAGCTCCCTAAGTGATATGGCAAATTGTAGTACATAATAGGCAGCTGACTGTTACTTTATTTTTGGTTAGTACCATGACAAGTGGGCTGTTCTTGTAGCCTGTGGGACATGGCCAGACCATTCTGGTGACGCTTGTCTGATGGTGAAAGAAGCTATTTGTGGTATGGAATGGGTGTTTGCATGTTGCTGAAGTCTGGCTAGGGTCAGAGTGTATGCAGTGTCACACATAAAAGGTCTTTGTGGTTTTGGAAGTTATATTTTTAGTACCTCAGTAGAGGATGATTTTGTGTGTGTCTTGTAGTGTGTGTGGCCATAGTATTAATTTGGATGCTGACAGCCAGTTTGGGTGAGAGGTTTGCCTCTATTTGTAGTAAGTATTTGTACCTCAGATTTGCTGTCCTGTCCGGGGGTGGGGTGTGCTCGGTAGCATGTAGTCCCATACGATCTCCCTCATTCTTTGGCATTTAAAGTAGTTGCTTGGGGAGAGGTGGTGAGGTTGTATTAATGAACATTTTGAACATAGTAAAGGTTGTCTTTTGGGTTTCTTTAGTGTCTAAGAATTGTGTGTGTTTATGCATAAGATTATATTCAAGTACCAGACAGGAGAACATTTGTGCATTCACAAACATGTATACAAAGACTTTTCTCATGTTTTTGGTTTACAGCAAAATGTGGGTGTCCTCTTTTAAAAGTAGAACAATATTGAGTTAGTAGTTTACCTTTTGAGGCTAGTCTCAGAGGAATAATTGTATTTCTGAGGATTGAAAATAGCTCTCATTCTCTTACCACAAGAATTCTGGACAAAGCCAAAAATAATAGGGGAACAAAGGCCCAGAATTGGGGACAAATTTTAAATATTGGTCTTGCAAACTTTCAAGCAACTTGTTAGAATAGCAAGTTTTGCATTAGTATGAAATTTCTGAAGAGTATGGCATGTGAAATTGGACACGGGTAACCTGTAAATGGTTCATCTCCCAGGCCCATGCTTACATTTATCAAGGGTATCAGAACTTGTCAGAGATTTGTTATTCATGGCTAGGCTTAAAAAGCCCCTTGTGGTCATTAGCCGAAATTCAAATGTCTTGTAATTATTTGGTGACTGAAATCTTTAATGATTTGCCAGAATGATGCAAAACTGTGGGCATTTTGTGAAGTTTTGGACAGTTGATAGGTATGGTATTGGGGTAGGAGTATACAGCATAAAGTTTGCTTTCTTATGTGCTAATAATCGACCCTTTATACAGACTATGCTTAAATTGTGTTAAAGGTCAGAAACACTTGTTCACTTCCATACCAGCCTTTCACATCCTGATCCACCTTAAATTCAGCAGTGTTATTGTGAGTGAGTTATTTTTATTCCTTGTATCCCTTCTTCTCGGTCAGTAACGCCCTTTTAGCAAGGAGCATGGTATCTTGTTACCAGCATGTTTGTAACAGAATCACAGAGAGGGTTTTGTTAACATAAAATTATAGGTTGGTTGTTTTGAGTCATGTCCATCTTTCTTTTACTGGGGACTGTTGTGGTTTCCCACCTATTGAGAGGCCCATTAGGCAAATAAAGATTAACTGACGGAGATGCTGTTGCAGCTGTGGGTTTACGCAAGAAGCTATGCTAAAAATCTGTATAGTGCATTCTGTTGCATCATCTATGTTTCTTTCCATCTTTGCAAATGACTGCTCCCACAGCATGTGTAGTCACCATCTCAAATCATTTGGAACGTAGTGGAAAAGTACTGGTTTTCATTTCTGTTTCACTTTTTTTTTTTTTGTTGGCTGCAGATATTTAACTATTTGTTATCTGCTTCCAGTGCAAATTAGTAGCTGGCTTTTCCTGTATTACTTCAGATTACCTGTTTTATCTTATTCAGTGTCAGTCTGGAGCCTGTCCTGACACTCAACCAGGTATAAGGCAGAGAATAATTGCAGGTGGAATGCCAAGTCATAGCAGAATATATGTACACACACACACACACACACACACACACACACACACACACACACACACACACACACACACACACACACACATGGGAAGTTTAGAGGATTACCTGTTCACCTAATTCATGTTATTGGGATGTTAGAGATAAAACAAGGCACCTGGCAAAAAATGTGGACAAAGGGAGGGAAGGAGGATATGTAGACCCTGCAGGAGGCATCTTCGCTTTGAAATGAACTGGGAAACCAAACAGTGAACCAGCAATGCAAGCTAACACACCACAGTTTTAAGAAGAAAAAAAACACTTGAGCATCTGAATACAATACAAACTCATGGTGAAAAAAGTGTTGTATGGTTCACCAAAACCTTATTACTGTCCACAAACCCAAGCGCCCAGCTGGTCAGCTCTACTCTCCTTTTCCCTAGCTAAAAAATGAAATGCCCTGCCCTCTACACTCAGGACCTGTGACAACCTAAACACCTTCAAAACACAACTTTATTCTTACCCGTTTCTTCACAGAAAATGTAACTGCACTCTTTATCCCATACCCCCAAGCTCCCCTCCTCCTGGCTAACCTTCATAACTTTCTAACTTCTCTCAAAGACCTAGATTATAAATGTAACTAATATTAACTTCCAGCCATTATGCTCTATGTCTCCCATCCTCCTGGACAATTCTTTAATATCTTTGTTGCTTTAGTGAATGATACCTGTTTGACTGCAATTCTGCAAGTTGTTTTGTAATACTACCTATTGATTGTAATGCAACATTTTTTCTTTGTAATTCATTATTTGATGTAACTTTGTATTGAGGAGCTTTTCTCCCCGGGCCTGTACTGAAAATGGTCAGCAAACTGGAATAAATAAATAATAAATAAATTGTGAGGTCATGTATTTTGATATGTATCAGTGCTAAGTGTATATCGTTTCTTTTAAAGTCAGATGCAAACGTACTTAATGACAGTTGCTTGATTTTTATTGATTCATGTCACTCTTTGCAGAAATTTAATTGTTGTGATTGATATATAAATACACACACATATATATATATATATATATATATATATATATGTTTTTTTTGTTACAGGAAAACATGGCAGGCAAAGGTTTCTCTTTCTGGGTATGGCTAGACAACATCATAGATCTTGTGAAAAAATACATACTGGCTCTTTGGAATGAAGGGTAAGCACAGAAAAACTTAAGTTTCCTAGATTTAAAAAAAAAAAAACATGTTGTTTGCATAACACAGACATAGAAATTTTACTGAACGTATGAATTTGCTACAGATGTTGAATTGCTGCTTGTATGGTTATCTAGAACTTTAGAATGATGTGAAAATGCTGCAGATATTAGCAGGGTGATGCTGCAGTCTTTTTACTGCGTGACAATCTAAATCCAGATCCAGAGCTTCCAGCTATTCCTCAGGCATAATGGGCTAAATAGCAAGGGCCCCCCTCGATGATGGCCATAACTGAGTAATACATCAGCATTGTTTTTTTTGTTTTGTTTTTTTTGCCAGTAAAATATGTCACTGGTCTCAGTGGCTTGGCAGGTATTCTAGAGCTGGAATTTCAAGAAGAAGAATAGAATGCTATGGGTTTGGTTTCCACGCCATCTGCTTGGATAGAATGCTATGGGTTTGGTCTCCACACCATCTGCTTGGATTTATATTTCCTTGCTGTCACTAGAATGAAGCAAAAGGGTTTACAACATTATTGAGGAGTTGACTTTTGGATGAAATGATAAATTGCAGTCCCATCTTTTTGAGTAAGTGGTACCTCAGGTGAATGTGAAAGCAACCCCACTGCACTCACTGAAAAGAGCAAATGTTCCCAATGTCCTAACAAAATTATTCATAGTCAGAAAGTTTACCTCCTCCGGTTTCTTCTTGAAAACAGCCACACTGTATGGGACTAGTCCAGTAAGAATTCACTCATTAATCATCCGATTGCCCTTTTAATCCATTAATAGGTTATGGGGATATCAGAGTCTATCCACCATTAATTGGTCACAAGGTTGATAAGTTAATCCTAAACAAAGCAGAAACCCATTGCTGGACAAACATATGCACAGCAGGTACAAATACAGTGGATATAAAAAGTGTACAGACCCCTGTTAAAATGCCAGCTTTTTTGTGAAATAAAAAAAAATGAGACCACAATAAATCATTTCAAAACTTTTCCCACCTTTAATGTGACCTATAACCTGTACGGTTCAATTGAAAAACTAAATAAGGTGAGGGATATGCAAACAAACTGAGAAACAGTCAAAAGGTAGTCACAAAACAAAACCCTCGCCACCAGGAAGTCAGCCAAAGCTCTTTAATCCAATACAAGTGAATAAGGCTGATGTTTTTACGGCTGGTCTCAGCCTTATTCACTTGTATTGGATTAAAGAGCTTTGGCTGACTTCCTGGTGGCGAGGGTTTTGTTTCGTGACTACCTTTTGACCGTTTCTCAATTGAAAAACTAACAAATCTGTCAGGGGAAAATATGTTGTTGTGTCTTTTGGCTTTTCTCAGTTAGGGGTCGCCTATTCACGCATGTCTCCACACATAAAACGCTCTAGCTGAGAATCGAACAGGACAACATCTTACTGTGAGGCGACAATGCTACCGCAGCACCACCACCGCAGTTTTGTAAGGGGAAAATATAAAAAAAATAAAAAAAACACACAATAAGCTGGTTGCATAAACGTGCACACCCTTTGTTGAAGCACCTTTTGATTTAATTACAACATTCAGCCTTCTTGGGTAGAAGTCTGTCAGCATGGCACATATTGACTTGACAATATTTGCCCACTCTTCCTTGTAAAAGTGCTCCAAATGTGTCAGATTGTGAGGGCATCTCTTGTGCACAGCCCTCTTCAGGTCACCCCACAGATTTTCTATTGAATTTAGGTCTGAGCTCTGGCTGGGCCATTCCAAAACTTTAATTCTCTTCTGTGGAAGCCATTCTTTTGTTGATTTAGATGTATGCTTGGGGTCATTTTCATGTTGAAAGGTGAAATTCCTCTTCATCTTCAGCTTTCTAGCAGATGCCCGAAGGTTTTGGGTGAAAAGTGACTGGTATTTGGAACTGTTCATAATTCCATCCACCTTGACTAAAGCTCCAGTTCCAGCTGAAGAAAAGCAACCCCAAAGCATGATACTGCCACCACCATGCTTCACTGTGGGGGTGGTGTTCTTTTGGTGATGAGAAGTATTGTTTTTGCGCCAAACGTACCTTTTGGAATTGTGGCCAAAAAGTTCATCCTTGGTCTCATCAGACCATAACACATTTCCCCACATGCGTTTGGGAGACTGATGTATTGTTTTGCAAATTTTTAGCTGGCCTGGATGTTTTTCTGTGTAAGAAAAGGCTTCCATCTTGCAACCCTACGCCATAGTCCACACATATGGAGAATACGGGAGATTGTTGTCGCATGTAGTACACAAACCAGTACTTGCCAGAAATTCCTGCAGCTCCTTCAGTGTTGCTGTAGGTCTCTTGGCAACCTCCCTGACTAGTTTTCATCTTGTCTTTTCATCAATTTTGGAGGGATGTCCAGTTCTTTGCAACATCACTGTTGTTCCATATTTTCTTCACATTTTGATGACTGTCTTTACTGTGTTCCATGGTATATCCAGTGCTATAGAAATTTTTTTATACCCTTCTCCTAGCTGATACCTTTCAACAATGAGATCCCTTTGATGCTTTGTAAGCTCTCTGCAAACCATGGCTTTTGCTGTAGCAGACAACTGAGTAAATGTCAGGAGAATCCTACTAGGACAGCTGAACTTTATTTGTGATTAATCAGTCTTTTTAATTGATGGCAGGTATACCCCCAAGAAGACTGAATGCTCTAATTAAATCAGAAGGTGCTTCAAAAAAGTATTAGTTTAAGGGTGTACACACTTATGCAACCAGCTTACTGTACATTTTTTATTTTTTTATATTTTTCCCCCTACCAGATTTGTTTGTTTTTCAATTAGGTTATAGGTCACATTAAAGGTGGGAAAAGTTTTGAAATAATTTATTGTGGTCTCATTTTTTTATATCACAAAAACCTGGCATTTTAACAGGGGTGTGTACACTTTTTTTTATATCCACTGTACACCCACACACATGCATATGCACCCGAGTGCGTACACACACACACACACACACACACACACACACACACACACACATATACAGGCAGTTTGGAGGATCATCAGTTCAATATGGCATGTTTTTGGAATATGAGAGGAAATAAGAGCACAAATTTGTCACAAGGAGGATGTGCAAATTTTGTATAGAAAGGAACACAGCTGAGAACTGAACTGAAAACCCAAGCTATCAGCCTGGTAAGCAAAAGCAAGAAAATAAATAAATAAAATGCACACACTTGATGTCTGCAAGCCTGACATACACACGCGCATGTGCGAGCCATGGTGTAATGTATAGGGTATGTAAGCTTGATTACCTTCTAGACAGCTAGTTCTTTCCTTGTCACTCACACATTTTGGATCTTGGTATTTTTGTCTTTAATAAAAGTCCTGTATTCACATACCTAAGCATTATGTGTCCATCTAATTACCAGCCAAGACCTGTAGTGATAGTGCCTGTATGGTGACGAGAGAAAAACGTAGCAGTGATAATTGCCACAAATGTAGAAGTTTCACCCTTATATCCAGCACTGAAAGCAGGCAAGCACTGTTTATTATGTACTTCTCAGAGGTGGCAGTTGATAATTTTTCACACAGAAATCAGCTAGGGGGTCTTTCTTACATCCCCTGGCAGAATCTGGCTTATAATGATGGATACAAACAGTTTGAAGCCAAGTCAGACCTGAACCTCCTCATTGTATATAAGTCCAGTGTTGAGCTCATTCTTGACCAGGGAGGGTTTGAGCCAATCTGTTCCTTAGACTCTGTTGAAGGTCTTATATATGGGAGAGGTGCACCCTTGGATTTCTCCCCAAGAGGTGCTTCCTGAAGCTGTTGTCAGTTCATCTTCTGATAAAGGCTAGTTCGTATCCACACTATTCCTAGATCTGTCAAAGGCCTTTGACACCATCTCACACACCCTACTTATATCCCAACTCTCCACCCTACACCTCTCTCTCCCACCACTATCACCTGGTTTTCCAGCTACTTGTCCAACCACCAACAAGCTGACCAATGGAAAACTTCAACCTCCCCTTTCCTTCCCACACCCACAGGTGTCCCACAAGGTTCTGTTCTTGGCCGTCTTGTCTTCAACCTGTTCATTAACAGCTTTGACCAGTCCATCCCCGACACCTCTATCATCCAATATGCAGATGACACAACAGTCATCTGCTCAGACTTCTCCCCCCTCTGAGCTCCTAGCAAAATCCCACCTAGCCTTCTCCAAAACAGAAACCTGGATGCAGTCTAACCATCTGGCACTAAATGCAAATAAAACCAAACTATTTTTTTCCCCTACCAAAAAACTCCATTGACAAATCCATATTCACCATACAGAGCCAAAACAACACCCTCCTTGAAATCATCCCCAACACCAAGCTTCTTGGCATCATTATTGATGAATTAAACTTTGACACCCACATCCTCTCTGCAATCAAGAAAACCCACCAAAAGTTAGGTCTCCTCTACAGGCACAACCACTTCCTAAGCCCCTCTACCCGTCAAACTCTTGCATCCACCTTCCTACTCCCCTCCCTTATGTATGATGCCCCTCTTTTCACCACTCTCGATCTTGGCCTTTGGTCCAAACTTGAATCCTGCTATCACAAGATCTCCAAATTTGCAACCAATTAAAAAAACTCATCTCACCACTGCCACTCCCTCTTCACCCTCATCTGGCTTGAACAACCCAACTACCTCAGTTACCTACAATTCACCATTGCCCATAAGACCATCTTTAAACCTGCCAACTGCACAGCTCTCGCTACTTCTGTAAAACCTTACATTCCCAACTGCTCACTCAGATCCAAAAACCAAAATCTCCTTCAGGTCCACAAAACCTGCATGACCTCCTGGCCATCTACTGCTGTCCCACTCCTTAGCTAAACAGTGGAACCTACCAAAAACTACACCACCTCCCAAAACAATCCCTGTCCTACCAAAAACAAATTTTCTCTCTAATATCTATTGTACTGTACTCTCCAGTCTCAGATATACTATTACCCTCTCCTTGCATAATATTGTCCTAACCTACCATTGGCTAGTAGCTATATATTTTGAAATGTTAAACCTACAATTGAGTTTATAACAAAAATATTCACTTTATGTAAATGTTGAAATTTCTGTATTGAATTATGTCTTTCAGTTTTGTAACATTGTGACAAGCCAATTGCAAATATCAAGGAGCTCATCTGTAAATGTTTAATTAGCTGTGTGAACTATGTCCTTTTGTAACATGTGAAATGTAACTTGCAATTATTGTGGAGCTTTTCTCCCTGGGCCTCCACTGAAAATGGGCTCTTCTTGGCCCAGTGGATTTCCCCAATCATCAAACTTAAATAAATAAATGGCTGGAACCTTTGGTCAGTGAGATATCTCCTGAAAATTGGTTACTGGGTCATTGATTGGAGGTACTTGCAAGCTGAGGGTTCTCTTCGTGGATCTGGCCTATTTGAGGCTGATATATTTAGTCTTAATCTACTGAGGTTTGTGCCTTAGGGCCTGGATATCAAGTATCTGTTTAATGTTTGCTGGCAGTCTGACATATGTGTGCAGGATTGCACATTTAAAGAGTAAGGTTTACAGCCTGTACCAGCCAAAGTGCAGCTCTTTCCCCAAATATTGCTTTTGGCTAGTGCAAATTGTGACACCTGTTCTTGGTCTGGCTCTCAGTGCCAGTTGCCATATGCTGTTCCCTTCATGAGCTCACACCTTTGGATAGTGGGGGTATGGGCTGTGCATGACCTCCAGAATCCTTTCAGAATTCAGGGGATGTTGAGACTACTGTCAGTGTTATGGCTGGAGTGTCGAGTCCACCCTCCCTCCATCACCACCACTCTTTGTTCTCCCTCCAGATGATCCCTGATGTTGTCAGGCTGATTAGGAGTAGGCTGGACTGGCCTCTTACTATTCTTTCCTTTTCTCCAGGAAGAGTTATCAGAATTTATGAGGCAGAAGCCTGAGGAGATTTTCTTCGTGTTTCACTGTTGCAGTCATCATATTTGGGTTATCTGCCTGCAGGTAGCCCTCAGCCGGCCTGAATACCAGAGTCTTCGGATTTTTGCGTCAGATGCTGTCGCTTCTTCCATGACGTCAGGTCGTCAGGGGCATAAAACATGCAGCCGACACCATTACTTCAGTCTTTCTTGCTGTGCGGTGCCCAAAGCAGAAGCAGTTCGCAAGTGCCGGTCGGCCAACTCCTGAAATTTTCATTTTCGAGTTTCAGACCTGAAGTCTTCAAAAAGATAAGTACCTCGTTGGGGATCCTTTTTTCTTGCTCTAACCAATGTCAGAAAAAATTAACAATTGTCTTGCCTGTGGAAAGCAAATACCTCATAGAGATTTTCATTCTTACTGCATCACCTGTTTAGGCCACCACGATGTCCCTCGCTGTCGGTTTTGTGCCTTGTTCAACACCTGAACTATTCGTCGTCGGGCTATTTTTGTAGCTAAATTCTTTCGCTCTCGCTCTCGTTCTCCATACTCCGAAATGACTTCGGTAAGCCATCCGACAACCGATCTTCCGGAAAAACGTAAGGATAAAGACAGAGACAGACTGATTAGGTCCAAAACTGCTGACGGCGCTTCCGATAAGCTAGTCGCCAGTCTGCTGGTACTCAGTGAGGCGCTTTCACAGCCCCTGATACCTGCTACTACAGATTCCCAGGCCTCTACTGAGACCCATTCGGTGTCCGGTATGCCGCAAGATGCTTCTTCGACTATGGAACCTGCGGATGTCTCTACCTTGGATGGGTCTGGAGCCGCTGTGCAGGCACTGGCTTCTGAGGGTGTATTCAGGCCTACTGATTTTCATATTAAACCGACGATTTTGTTTCAAGCTAAGAATACCGAATTCCTCAGGCCTAAAGCTCGCACAAAGCCTAGAAAACCAGCGACCAAAGTGCATTCTCATGCCCATATGCCTCAAAAACAAATGATTAGAATGGCTGAAGACCTTATTACATTAATTAGGGGAAGCCAGCCTTCCCCCTCTAAGAGACCTAGAACTGATTTTCTTTCTGATTCTTCTCATCAGGAGTCTGATATTGCTGATGTCCTTCAAGGATGCATCTGCAGTCCTAACAAATGGGTTGTCCTGTCGTCAGGCAGCCCTTCGGTCGGCCGGATTCCAAAGTCTGGGTCTGGCCTCGGCTGGTGTCGCACTTCACCCGACGTCATCTCTGCTGGTCTTCGGGTATAAAGGCATCAGCCGATGCCATTTTCCTCAGTCTTTCTTGCCGTGGCGCTCAAGCAGAAGCTGTTCGCAAGTGCCGGTCGGTCAGATCCAGAGATTACTACTACCGAATACTACTTCAAGACTTCTAAAAGCTAAGTACCCGTTGGGGACTCTTTCTTGCCTCAGCCGATGTCAGAAAAAGTGAATAACTGTTTAACTTGTGGGAAACAAATACCTCATAAAGATTTCCACTCTTACTGCTTACCTTGTTTAGGCCCAGACCACGACGTAGCAGCCTGTTTAGCCTGTGCTTCCTTCAACCGACGAACGCTTAGGCGTCGGTCGGAGTTTGCTGAACAGTTTTTCGGCTCAGATTTTGCGTACATTATGCCGTCGGATCCTCCGACTTCTCAAATTGTTAAGAAACGCAAAGAAAAAGACCGACACTCGCGGTCCGCGGTTTCGGCCGAAACCACGGTTAAGCAAACCGCGAGTGTCTCGGTTTCGTCCGAAACCGAGCAAACGGCCGAATCCATGACTACTACCGAGGCTCCTGCTACCCTAGTTGAATCAGCCTCTGAAGTTTTGCCTATTAATGTGGTTCCTCCAGAATTATCGGACACCATCCCTTTGGATGTCTCTACCCCAGCACGTGGTGCTGCTAGGCCTCCTGCAGCCATGTCTATAAAGGCCTTTGCCAGGGCTAAAGCAGCCAAATCTGCTAAATCTGTGCCTGTTAAGCCCCCCTCACACAGGCCCAGTTCCAGTTCTCAAATGCTTACTCTGGCAGAGGATCTCATCTCTTTAATAAGGGGATCCCAATCTCACCCAGACAGGGCCTCTCAGCCTCCAGAAAAGAGACCTAGAGCAGAGCCCCTGAGCCAATGTCCTCAGATGATTCTTCTGATGATTCAGACAATACAGACCATCCAGAGGCTCCTTTTTCTACTTATGAAGATTCCGATGCTGAAGAATCTATTCCTTCTGCCTCTCCACCAGAGGAATTTTCCTTTGGGGAAACCTTACATGCCATGAGAGAGCAATTCCAATGGCAGGGACAAGATTTCTCTGATTCAAGAAAAGGCTTAGGACCTTTCTACATTTACCGCAACATAGGCCCTTAGCTATACCTCCAGTTCTTCCTGTTGTGGATGATGCATTTAATGATGTTTGCACTGCTCCTGATACTTTACCTCCAGCCCCTGCCAAGCCCGATAGGTTTTACAGGGTACCGGACACTCATCACCACCTATACAAGGCTCCCCTTGCAGATCCTGAGACTATCTCCCAGGGGCCTAAGGCAGTAGCTTCGACCTCAGCAAAAAAAACCCTCCCTTCTGAAAGGGAATCCAGGTCCTTAGAGAGATGGGGTACAAAAGTTTACACCTCTGCTACCCTCTCAGCTAGAGCTTTGAACTGTCAGTTTCATATGATCCAATACCAAGAGTTTATGCTTGATCAGTTAACTAAGAAACTGTCCTCTGATGATTCCTTAGATAAGAAATATGTTTTAGAAATGGTGAATAACATTCAGCAGGTTAGTAACCATTCCTTAAAATGTGGCTATGATGCACTGGAGGCTTCATTTAGATCAGCCATGACTGGCACAGTTATAAGAAGGCATGCATGGTTGAAAGAACAGGTCTTGCCGGATCATGTTAAAGCAAAGCTATTAGATGCTCCTATGGATAAGGTCAGTCTATTTGGTTCTCCTGCCCAGCAAGTAATGAAGAAAATGGAAGAGAAGGCAAAGTCTGTACAAACAGTTAAAGATTTCTTACAGGTTCAGGCCCCAAGGTGTGGCAGGAACTGGCCTTCCAAAATTGGTCCTTTCCAGACTCCTCTAAATCTCAGAGAGGCAGGAATAGACGCTCCAGAGGCAGAAATCAATCCAGAGGAGGTGCCTACAGAGGACGCCAGTGGCAAGGCAATAACCAACGAGGCACAGACACAACCACTGCCACTGCAACAGGACAATCACAGTGACTTGGCTCTGACACCGCCTACCAGGGAACAAATAGCAGCACCCTTAGGCGGAAAGTTAGCCTTATTTTCAAAAAATTGGCACTATATCACAAGAGACAAGTGGATTTTGCAAACTATAGACCAAGGCTACAGGTTTCATTTCCACACCTTACCAGTAAAAAGAGGAATGCCAAACTTACCTCCAAATCAGAAAACAGAAGCTCTAAAACAGATAGCTCAATTAACAAAGATGAGAGCTGTGGAAAGGGTACCACCTACAGAACAGGGCAAAGGATTCTATTCCAGACTCTTCCTAGTACCAAGAAAAGAGAAAAGCTGGAGACCTATTCTCGACCTGTCCGCCTTAAACACATTTATCATTGTTCCAAAATTCAAAATGCTGACCCTACAGCAACTTCTTCCCATGCTGGGCAAGGAGTGTTGGCTGGTAACTCTAGATCTCAAGGAGGCATACCTGCACGTCCCCATACGACCAAATTGCAGAAGATACCTCAGATTTCTTGCAGGATCAGAGCATTATCAATTCTCAGCATTGCCCTTTGTTTTATCTACTGCGCCCAGAGTATTCACAAAATGCCTGGCATCAGTAATCGCTCATTGCAGGCTACAGGGAATCCAAATTTATCCATACCTGGACGACTGCCTGATACAAGCGGACAACAAAAGCAAGCTGACAAAAGACTTACAAAGAGTCATTTGCTTACTACAAGCCCTGGGATACACAGTCAATTTAAAAAAGTCAAGACTGATACCATCCCAAACAAGAACATTCTTGGGTGCAGAATTGGACACAGTCAAACAGATGGCATTCCTAACTGCAGAAAAACAAGAACAACTCCCTCTTTACTTCTTGGCATTAACAAAGCAGAACAAACTAACAGCAAGGAAAGTACTGCAGGCCTTGGGCTTCATGGCATCATGCATAATCCTGGTCCCCCATGCCAGACTACATATGAGAAAGCTACAGTGGTACCTAAAGAATTTATGGTCTCAACACAGGCACAGCTTAGAAACCGAAATACCACTAATCCCATGCCTGAAACAAGAGTTCCTATGGTGGGCTCAAGCATGCCAGTCAAACCCAGGCTTGCCCTTCCACAACTTTCAAGCAAGCCAAACCATCACAACGGGTGCATCAGACCTAGGTTGGGGGGCACACATGCTGGACAAATGTATACAAGGATTATGGACTCCAGATCAGCTGCACCTGCACATAAATCAAAAAGAAATGCTGGCAGTAAAACTAGCAATCCAGAATTTCAGACCATTCCTCAAAGAAGGCCATTTAATGATAAGGACAGACAACACCACAGTCATGTGGTACATCAACAAACAGGGAGGCACTCATTCATACCCCCTATGCCGAATGACTCTGGACCTATGGAATATGGCTCTGAGCTACAACATCCAGTTACAGGCAATATTTGTACCGGAAAAGAAAACATCCTAGCAGACATGTTAAGCAGAACTACCTCGGATGCTCACGAATGGATGCTACACCCGGACATCTTCAAGGCCATCACAAAGAAATGGGGAATGCCACAAATAGACCTATTCGCATCCCCACTCAACCACCAGCTCAAGAAATTCTGCACAAGGACATACCACCCACTTGCATGGAAGGTGGACTCTCTATCCTTCAGTTGGAAAGGCCTGACAGCATATGCATTTCCACCTCTTCCTTTGATGCACAAGGTACTACTGAAAATCAAAGAGGAACGCCCAAGGATAATTCTGATAGCTCCAAATTGGCCAAGACAACACTGGTATCCATTGCTGAGGAGCATGTCTCGGGGAGAACGTGGACACTACCCTGATGCCTTTGATGTTAACTCAGAACGACTACAACATCATGCATCCAAACCTAAAAACTCTGCAACTGACTGCCTGGAACATTACATAACAGCAACTAACCCAGATTTATCCCAAAGGGTTAAAGACATTATCCTTGAGGCCTGCAGACCTTCAACAAGAAGGAACTATGCAGGAAAATGGAAAAGGTTTGTCATTTGGAGTACTGAAAGAGGAAAAGATGTGTCAAAGATAGATATTGCTAACATCCTGGAGTACTTGGCAGAGCTTCTCCATACAGGCCTGTCCTATTCCTCCATCAAGATACATGCATCAGCTATTTCTGCAGAATACAGCTTCGATCCCCCTGTCTTCTCACATCCTCTACTCAGGCAGTTCCTCAGAGGAATCAAGAATGTAAAACCTCCTAGGAAACCACCATTACCAGCATGGGACTTGAACTTTGTGCTAGAAAAATTGAGACTCGCGCCACTTGAACCAACAGCAACAGCAGATCTTCAACACCTATCCTGGAAAACTGCTTTCCTACTGGCAATTACTTCAGCAAGAAGGGTTTCGAACTACAGGCCTTAATGGCAGTACAACCCTTCCTAATCTTCCATCAAGATAGAGTGTCCATGAGAACTAATCCTACATTTATGCCTAAGGTGGTATCCAGAGTGTCTAAACCAGGCAATCCACCTACCTACCTTCTTTCCCAATCCACAGAACAGGGGAAAGACTGCTGTATACCTTGGATGTACATAGACAGTTGCTACTACCTGGACAGAACCAAGGGCAATAGAAAAACTGACCAGCTTCTAGTAGCTTATGCAACAGGAAGGGAAGGAAAAGCAATTTCCAAACAGACAATCTCCAAGTGGATAGGAAATTGCATAAGATTCTGTTACTCCTACCATGTAAAGCAAATTCCACAGAACATAAGACCTCACTCTACAAGGGCTACAGCCACTACCACAGCTTTCTTACGAGGAGTGGCTACCAAGGACATTATTGAGGCTACTTGGACCTCCGCATACATTTGCCAAGCATTACAACTTACCTCTATACTCTAGATCCCGAGCAGGGTTTGCCACTGCTGTATTGCAAGGGATCCTAACTACACCATAATTCTTCTTCCTCCTCCCTAGTTTGGCTATGGTATTCTACCCATTTGTTAGGACTGCAGATGCATCCTTGAAGGACATAGTACAGGTTTGTACCTACCATAAATGTAGATGTCCGAACAGGATAGCATCTGCAGTCAGGATTACCCACCCTCCTTCCCCTCTGTGGTACTCCTAGGTATTTACCCTCCTAATAGCTAGCTAGGGGGATCTCTTATGGTGTATTTGTTTGTATATATGTACATACATGCTTATTTTTGTGTTTGCCTACTTTTTTGGAAACATTGGCATTTACCCAAAATTTAGTTTTCCAAGAGGGCAACTGGCATCTGGGGCAAGAAACACTGAGGAAAATGGCCGGCTGATGCCTTTATACCCAAGACCAGCAGAGATGACGCCGGGTGAAGTGCGACACCAGCCGAGGCCAGACCCAGACTTTGGAACTGCCGATCAAGGGCTGCCTGACGACAGGACAACCCATTTGTTAGGACTGTAGATGCTATCCTGTTCGGACATCTACATTTATGGTAGGTACAAAACTGTACTTTCCTTCTGACTACCAGGATTTACCCTTATCCATTTATGAGGATTCTGATGCAGAGGATTCCATTCCCTCTCCTTCCCCTCCACAAGATTTTTCTTTTGGTGAAACCTTGCATACCCTTAGGGAGCATTTCCGCTGGGAAAGCCAGGACTATTCTCAGTCCAAAAAGAGACTTAGGGAATTTTTAAACCTGCCTCAACACAGGCCTGTAGCTATCCCTCCTGTTCTGGAGATTGTAGATGCTGTTTTTTTGGAATCCAGCCTTACCCCAGACACTGCCTCCAGCTCCCAGGAAGCTGTCTCACAAATTCCTTTTCAGGAATTCTACTGAGTATCAAGAGACTATTTCCCAAGGACCAAAAGGCATTAAGGCTACAACTGCCAAAAATCCTTCCCCTTCTGATAGGGATTCTAGAACTTTAGATAGATGGGGTAAGAAGGTATATACTTCTGCTACTTTGGCCTTTAGGGCTTTAAATTGCAGTTTCATATGTTAAAGTATCAGCAACATATTATGGGATTAATTAAACAGAAAATGATGTTGATTCCTGACTGTGCTGAACACAAAGATTTACAAGAGTTAATACATTCTGCTGACCAAGTAGGTATACATACTTTGCAATGTGGTTTTGATACTTTGGAAGCATCTTGCAGGGCTGCTGTCACTGGGTCTGTACTTAGAAGGCATGCTTGGCTTAAGGAACAAAACTTGCCAGATCATGTTAAAGCTAAATTACTGGATGCACCCTTAAACCAAGAGTGCCTTTTTGGCAACAAATCAGAAGTTGTCCTCAAAAGGATGGAGTAAAAAGCTAAATCTGTGCAAACTGTTAAAGATTTCTTACAAGTACAACCACCTCGATTCAGTAGGCATTGACCTTCAAAGAACTGGTCCTTTCCAGTCCCTTCCAGGCCTTCTTAGTCCAACCCCAGGATCAGCAGACCACCAAGGCTTCAGTCTCAGGCTATGCACAGATCTATGCAGTGGGGGAGGGGGGGGCTCCCACTTCCAAAGCAGGGAGTAGTAAGTCACCCCCCTATGGAAAAATAGCACAATGACTTATCCTTAACTCTACCAAGCCTTGCTCAACTACTTGCTCCCTTAGGAGGAAAGCTCGCCCTGCATGCAAAAAAACTAGGAACTCATTATCCAGGACAAATGGGTTTTAAACATAGTTTCCTTAGGATACAGATTCCACATCCACTCATTCTCAATCCCAAGTGGATGGCCAGACCTCCCCCCAAACCAGTGGGCGGAGGCCCAAAAACAAGTGCTCTCTCTCTCTCTCTCTCTGTCTCTCTCCTCAGTATCAGGGCTATTCAACCTGTCCCAGCAGAACAAAGGGGACAAGGTTTTTTTATTCAAGACTGTTTCTGGTTCCCAGAAAAGAAAACTTCTGGTGTCCTATCCTGGACCTTTCTATGCTCAACACCTTTCTGGTGGTTCCAAAATTCAAAATGCTAACTCTTCAACAGCTTCTTCCTATGCTAGCCAAGGATGCCTGGCTGACAACTCTAGACTTAAAAGAAGCTTACCTGCACATCCCAATAAGGGAATCCTGCAGAAAATATCTATGCTTCAGGGCAGGCTCCATGCACCGTCAGTTCTCTGCACTTCCCTTTCGCTTATCTACTGCGCACAGGGTATTCACAAAGTGTCTAGCTCCAGCCATTGCATTTTGCAGACAGAGAAATATTCAGATTTACCCATACTTGGACGATTGCCTGATTTAGGCAGAGAGTGATGACTTGCTATTACAACACCTGGCATTTGTAAAGAGACTTCTAATTTCACTGGGGTACACCATCAACGAGAAGAAATCACACCTATTACCCTGCCAACAGATTGTATTCCTGGGAGCAAGTTTGAACACAACTTCCCAGATGGCATTCCTCACTCCAGAGAAACAAGTTCATTTGACAACCTACTTCAAACTACTGGCCACAAAAACCCAGCTATCTATAAGGAAAATCCTGCATGCCCTGGGGTTCATGGCCTCTTGCATTCTGTTAATTCCATATGTAAGACTGCATATGAGGAAACTTCAGTGGTATCTAAAATGTCTATGGTGTCAACATTCTCAGGACCTAGAAACAATGATTCCTATCATTCCTTGTCTAACGGCAAAGTTCCTTCGGTGGGCAGAGGCCTGCTACCACAACAAGGGACTCCCTTTCACTCTACCCCCTGCAGCCCAAACCCTAACAACAGACTCATCAGACTATGCATGGGGGGGGGGGGCTCACATGGCAAGGCAGTGCATTCAGGACCAATGGAACCCAAAACAGATGCACCTGCATATCAGTCAAAAAGAAATGTTAACTGAACAGAATGCTCTGACAACTTTCAAAGACCTTATTCTTCCAGGACAGCTATTGGTAAAGACAGACAACACCACAGTTATGCGGTATATAAACAAGCAGGGAGGAACCCATTCCTACCCAGTCTGCAGACTAGCCATGGCTCTGTGGAACACAGTCTTGAGCTACCAAGTGAACCTACAAGCTCAATTCCTGCCAGGCAAACTAAATTCACTGGCAGATGACTTAAGCAGAAATCTCATGGACCCACACGAATGGAAACTGGAACCCAAAATATTCACGCTCTTGAGGAACAAATGGGGGACACCAGAGGTAGACCTGTTTGCCTCCCCTCAGAACTACCAATTGAACAAATTCTGCACCAAAACATCACACAGTCAAGCTTGGAAAGTGGATGCCCTGTCCTTTACCTGGGAAAGCCTCTCAGTTTATGCCTTTCCCCCCTCTGCCTCTCCTCTCGAAGGTTCTACTGAAGATGAAACAGGACAAGCTAAGGACAATACTGATTGCACCAGACTCTCCACGCTAGCTCTGGTACCCCCTTTTGTGCAGTCTGACAGTGCTGCAACCTTGGCACCTGCCTCAGTCCCCCTCCCTGCTGTACCAGCAGGCGGGTCAGATTCTGCACCCTCAGCTTCAAACCCTGAACCTTGCAACCTGGCTAATTCCATGAGCTCACCTCCAACAACCCTCATTAAGCAGGTGCTGGATGTCATTCTTGAGGCAAGGAGACCTAGTACTAGAAAATCCTATTCAGAAAAGTGGAAAAGATACTGTTCCTGGAACCAGGCTCAGGGGATTGGCACAACGGTGCCCAGCTTACCTCATATTCTAGATTATTTAACAGAAATGCTCCACAAGGGCCTGCCTTTCTCTTCTATTAAGATTCATGCCTCTGCCATATCAGCGCATTATAATACTGAGCCACCCCTCTTCTCTCATCCCCTGCTAAAACAATTCCTTAGAGGGGCCAGAAATGTAGGATTCCCCCCCCCCCAGGAGAGCTCCCACTCCAGCCTGGGACCTTAAGTTTGTATTGGAAAAACTCACTCTTCCCCCCTTTGAACCAGCTGCTACAGCAGAGTTGAAATTTCTTTCTTGGGAAACAGCTTTACTTTTAGCCATCACTTCAGCAAGAAGAGTGTCTGAACTGCAGGCCCTCATGGCAGTGGAACCCTTCATTATCTTCCATGTGGACAGGGTTTCCCTCATGACTATTCCATCCATTATGCCAAAGGTGGTGTCTAGTGTGGCTCTAAACCAGTCCATTCATTTGCCTACTTTTTTCCCTAATCCTCAGAATAAAGGAGAAAGGATACTGCATTCTCTGGACATACACAGACAGCTTAGATTCTATGTGGACAGGACTAAGCCTCTCAGAAAATCTGACCAGCTGCTAGTTAGCCTTGCTGCAGGAGCAGAGGGGAAGGCCATTTCAAAGCAAACCATTTCCAAATGGATAGCACATTGCATCCATTTCTGCTACAAACACCATGGAAAACCTACCCCACAGGGGATAAGAACACATTCCACCAGGGCTGCATCTACCTGTACTGCATTTCTCAGAGGAGTACCTACCAGGGACATCCTGGAAGCTGTAACCTGGAGCTCTGTACATACCTTCACTAAGCATTACCACCTACCTATCTTTTCTAAATCCAGAGCTGTGTTTGCCACAGCAGTCTTACAGGGCCTTATTGCTAACCCTAATGCTCTTCAACTACCTACACCCTTCCTTAGCTTTGGGAATTAACCCAAATGTGATGACTGCAACTGTGAAACACGAAGAACATAGTACAGTTGCGTACACTGACATAAATGTAGATGTTCGAGTGTATTCACTGTTGCAGTCCTGGTTACCCTCCCTCCAGCCCCCTGACTTCTCTTGACTTTTACCTTTCCTCCTAGTTTGGTCATGTGTATTTGCTTTTTGCTGGGGGTGTTCCATACCATGTAATTGCTTCCTGTTGTGGGGGCACCTGACATCTGGGACAAGAAAAACTGATGTAATGGCATTGGCTGCATGTTTTATACCCCTGACGACCTGACGTCATGGAAGAAGCGACAGCATCCGACGCAGAAATCTGAAGACTGTGGTATTCAGGCCGGCTGAGGGCTACCTGCAGGCAGATAACCCAAATGTGATGACTGCAACAGTCAATTCACTCGAACATCTACGTTTATGGTAAGTGTGCATAACTATACTTTTTGGGTCATGCCTCTTATTAGGGATGCTGTTTAAGCAACCAAGAGACACCCAGATTCTGTCTCATCATCCATGAAAAAGGTCAGTAGCCTTAAATCATCACCAAAGTTAGCAGATCACCTCAACAAGCATCCTAATGCTGAGTCTTCATGATTTCTTCAGTCTAGCATAAGCCCCAGAGATCACAGCACAAGGTATGAATTTTGGGCAAGTGTGGATTGAGGGCTTATTCTTTATGCATATTGATGTGTAAGCTGTTCAGCTGTCTGCCTTATCTGTCCCAGTTCCTTATACACCTGGTTAGAAGGGCACCAAATAAGCTGGAAGACTATCTGGAGTCTGAGCTCAGTGGAAATTTTTATGGGATAGTGTCCACAGTCTGCACTATGGGATGCATTTGCCCATGTGCAATTTTGACTGTGCTGACACACCCTTTACTATGTTAAGCCTGTCCAGATCAAGACAAGGAAGAGATTGCCTTGGCAACCAAGAAAGGTCCTTTCCATTCTAAACAGACCAAGTCACCCAGGTTGCCAACTACATTAGCAAACTTTTAGCATCCATTACCATACTCGGAGACTGACAGTGGGAAAAATACAGTCCCTCAAGTTTTCCATGGCTTGGAAAACCATCACAAGGGGCCAAGGTGTTCTAGAGATGGTCAACATTAGACACGTTATGAACTCTAGAGGCCCATCCCCAGAAAATACTTCACTAGCAGATCCATCTTTATTAGTACAGTGCTTGGGATAGGCCCAGATTCTGCTGGTAAAATAAGACATAAGAACTGTCATTATGTCAGAGGAAGACCAGTGGTTTTATGTTTAGCTGTATGTTGTCCTAGAGGAGACAGATGTGTTCCATTCTGTTATGGACTTTACAAAAGTTCAGACCTTGTCTGTTAAAGGGGTCTGAATGGTACTGCTGGATGACGGTACTTTTTACCATATTGGTGTTTGGGGAGCAAATGGGTGACCACTCCCATTTGTTGTGAGAGGGCATGACTTCCATTAAAAATGCTGCTATCTGGGCTTTCATCAGCACCCAGATTCTTCACCAAAATGTTGGTTGTGGTGAACAAAGTCCTGTAGGAGCAGAATCAGTTGGAGGTTCCTAAATATGTCAGCTGGTTCCCAGTGGACCTGCCTGTGGACTTCTTGGAGGCAGCTATCTTGTAGGTGCCTCATGGTTGCAGTCCTTAGGAATATTCATAAACTGGAAGAAGGCCTCCCTATCCCCAGCTCAGATTGATGTTACTTAAAAATGTATACATCATCCATGCCTGTTGTTCATTCGAGCCTTATAATATTGCACTTTATTGAGCTGTACTACATTGCGATGTAGCATATTGTGTGTACTGCATCATTCATCAAGGCTGAGATAGACTGTCTCCATTGCTGTTTGTTTCTGCTCCTTGAAAAGATGTGGAGTTCTTAAATCTCCAGGAAAAGAACACAGAGCAAAGCTCAGGCTCGGTTTCTGCTGTGCGATGAAGGCAACCATGATCTTTATTGTGCCAGTTGCATGCCTGAGGGCTGAAGTGCCGCAGTGGACTGTTGAGATGTCTATGGGTGCAGAGCAACATGTACTCTTGAA
Organism: Protopterus annectens; assembly: GCF_019279795.1. Lineage (NCBI taxonomy): Eukaryota > Metazoa > Chordata > Ceratodontiformes > Protopteridae > Protopterus > Protopterus annectens. The sequence goes on from NC_056747.1 coordinate 953,244,736, forward strand.
CCTGATATTGGTGTCTGACCCCTGCCTCTAAGCCCAGGAGTGGTGGATAGTCTCCACTAGTTTGCTGGTAGGTGTCAAATGTTGACAATGGATGCTATGCTTGTAAGGTAGAGTGTCTACCTAGGCTCTCACCCTTTGCAAGGAGTGAGGTTCCCCACAGAAAGGAAACTCCATATCAGCCTTGACTGTGAAGGTCTTGGGTTAACAAATGCCACATTGGTATGTTGTGATACACCACAGTCATGTGGTACATAAGCAAGAAGAAACCAAGTCTTACCAACTGTGCAGATTGGCACAGACCACCTGGGACATTGCACTCAGGAAAATATGTTGATAACAGCAGTGTACATCTCATCACAGGATGATGTGTTGGCAGAAGTATTAATCAGGACCTTTGAGGATCTTCATGTATGGACTCTGAACAGACAGGTTTTCCTGGACATCCTTAACCATTTGGGGTACCTCAGATAGACCTGTTGGCATCAAAGACCAAAAGAGAGCTCCCTTTCTTTTGCACTAGATGCCCTTGTCCCTCAGCCTGGAGGACAATTGGTTTTACCTTTCTGTGGACAGGTAGATTCCTGTTTGCCTTCCCTCCACTACCTCTCATCCCAAGGATTCTTCTAAAGGCCCCCAAAAAAGTCAAAGCTCTTGCTAGTGATCTCCTTTTGGCAAAGACAGCAATGGTTCCATCTTCTGTTTCATCTAACCAGGGGTAACTAATACAGACTGCCACTAAAAATGGATTTCATCACACACCAGAAAGAGTCACTACTGCACCCCAGCTTGTCATTCCTAAATCTAACCCTCTGGATGATAGGGTTCTAATTCCTTACAGGTACCACTTTTCTGAGGATTTAGTTAAGGTTCTCCACTTATGTCAAGATCTGATGTCAAGTTATTCCTTAAAGGGATGCTGCATCTTAGACCACAAAGGAAGCCCATAACCCTTCCTTGGGACATCAACTTTGTGCTGAAAGAGCTTAAATGACCTCCCTTTGAACCAAAAGCTTCAACAAATCTCAAATTCTGCACCTGGAAAATTATTTTTTATCTGGCTCTGACTTCATCTGGGATTTCAGAGTTACAGGCTCCCATGGTCATTCCTCCTTTCCTTATTTTTCACAAGGACATGGTGGTCCTGCGGCTAACCCTTCATTCATGCCTAAAGTAGTGAACGAGTTGTCACTCAACAAAGCCATAAATCTCTCCACTTTCTTTCCCAACCCACAGAACTGAAGGGAAAGGCTCCCACACTGTCTTGACATTCAGACTGTTAAGATTCTGTTCGGAGAAAACCAAATCCATTTGAAAATCTGAACAACTGTTTGCCTCTTTCATGGACTCAAAACTAGGCCAACCAGTGTCTAAGCAAACAGATGTAAGCTGGCTCTCTTAAGGTCATCTGTGTTTGTTGTTCTGTATAAGGCAAGTCTTGGCGCTCATGATCTTGAGCTCATTCTGCTGTGGTAGTAACATCACCTGAGGCCTTCTACAAAGGGGTGGATGCCAGAGCCATACTGGAAACTGACACCTGGTTTTCTGTACACACCTTCACTACACACTGCAGGAATGATGCCTTTTTAAGGTCCAGAGCTGCCTTCACTAAGTCTGTCCTTTCAGGCGTCTTAGACAGATGTAAAGCTTACTAACCAACCTCTTTATGTTTCCTTCAGCTCTGGGAATCGCCCATTGATTAGGGATACTGCAACAGTGATTTCAGTCAGGACATAGTACAGTTGTGTAAGAACTTGCTATAACAGTTGGAATACAATTTCTGTACCATTGCTAAAGCTTCCAAGAGAAAAACAGTCCACACTTCTAACTACATCCCTTCAAATATACAGATTTATCACTTTAACCTCCCCAAAAAGTACTGATGCTCAGTCCTAGCAATGGTTCAGCAATAGTTCAGACTTGTTGCAGTATTCCATCCCCGTCTTCCTTCCTGAGGTAATTTAATTTTCTCCTGCCTATCTCTGTCTCTTCTTTTTCTGTAGCAAAAACCACAAGACAGGAGCTGGGATGCTGCAAGTTTATTCTTCCGGTACCTCGGCTAAAAAGAAGCCTTCAAAGGAATAATCACTATCAATTTGCTGCATCTTTTATACTCAATACATGAAAAGCAATAAATCAATCAAACAATTAATACATCAAAGGGTTTAAAGAGACCATACACTGGTAAAAAACACACAAGTGAAAAACACAATTTCCCAGCTCCTGTCTTGTGGTTTTTGCTATTTTCGTCTTTTTGGTTTTTTTCTTCTTTTTCTGTCCCTGTCCTATGGACAGCATCCTAAAACCGATGGGGCTTCATTACCACTTCATGCTGTGCATCTCCTAAATGAGCAGTCTCTCTCTTTCAGCAGTCTTCATGGTACTTGTATGTCCACCCATGTTCCTCTACACTTATGAGCTGTGGTCACACTTTGGTTGTACAATCCTGGGAAGGTAAAAGCTTTGGTGTCCTAGCCTGACTTCAGCAGTGATAACTCTTTGATAGGACTACTACAACACTGATCAGTAGGACATCTACACAATTATATATATATATATATATATATATATATATATATATATTTTTTTTTTTTGTGAGTCAGCTAGCAAAAAGTGAAAGTTTCTAAATGCATTCATTTGTGGGTTAGGGATGCATGGAGTAGGGTATTTTGTCTGTCACTTCACCATTGCCAGGACTCCACATCAGATCTCATGTTGTCAATCTTCATTCATTCTTGATGAATGGGATTCTGTTCCAATCTTCGGAACCAGCTCAGCCGTTATACAGCTCACACTAGTCAAAAACCTCTCTAGCTAAGATTCTACCCACAATGTCCCTCTTTCCATTACCTCAGATCTTATTTGCTGCTCTATCAGCAAGACGTGTCAGCCATTGCTCTCAGCTAAGTCTTTTTTAAAACTTCGTTATTCAGCTAATTACTTGTATCTCGTTATCTGTCCATATATATATATATATATATATATATATATATATATATGTACATACATATACATATATATTTTTTTCCTAGAGTATACCTTATTTAACTGTTTGTGTTTGAATTCTTTACGCCTTACCTCTGGCAGTCTCGGTTGTCATTGTTAATAACCCCGTTTTCCACCTTTCATACCGTTTGCGATATTTCTTAATACCATCATTGGCACTTCCTTTCCATATTTTCTCTTTTACCCTTTTGGTATTTCTTCACTACCATCATTGGTAGACCTTCCATCTATCCTTGGTGTGTGTGTGTGTGTGTGTGTGTGTGTGTGTGTGTGTGTGTGTGTGTGTGTGTGTGTGTGTGTGTGTGTGTGTGTGTTTAGCTTGTTACCTTTAGACACTAGTTTTTAAAATGGCTGAAAAACATAAAGGCACTTCTGGATTTAAACATTGCCAAGACTGTGGGTGCAAGATGCCCAGTTCTGATGGGCTTCTTCCTTGTGTTTATTGTCTAGGAACTCCACATCTCGACCAAAACTGTGACATCTGCCAGGCCATTAGTAGCTTGGTCGAGCATTGAAGGGCTTGTTAAAAATTACCTTCAATGACGCTTTGTCCAAGTCTGATTCCCCTCCAAAATCAGACCCCCTCAAAAAGAAGAGCCACTCGGTACCTGTGTCCCCCATGGCACCAATGCACAAAGACATAATAAGGTCATGGTTCCGACTACCACCACAGCACTGAAAGCAACGGTACCAAAGCTACAACTTTAAGAATCATCTCTACCAACTACTGCTACTGCGGTGCCTTTGGCACCAGCATCAGCACCGGCATCTTTAGATGTTCATCGTGTTACACTGCTGCAGTCATTACATTTAGGTTATCCTGCCATCAGGCAGTTCCCCAGTTTGCCTGAGTTCCAAAGTCTTGGTCCGGCATTGGTTGCTGTCGACTCTTCCCTGACGTCAGTGCGACAGGGGTATATAATATGCAGCCGATGCCATGTTCTTCAGTCTTTCTTGCCACGCGGTGCCCGAAGCAGAAGCAGTTCGCAAGTGCCGGTTGGCCAACTCCTGAGATTTTCATTCCGAATCCAGAACCAAAGACGTCTACAAAGCTAAATACCCCGTTTGGGAACTTTTTCTTGCCTCAGACCGATGTCAGTAAAAGTTAATAACTGTATTTCTTGTGGGAAGCAAATACCTCATAAGGATTTCCACTCCTATTGTATTCCATGCCTAGGCCCAGACCACAACGTCACTGGTTGTCGGTTTTGTGCTAGGTTTAACAAGCGCACTATTAAACATCGGTTTGATTTTGCCCGACATTATTTTGGCAGAAAATTCAATTATACCATGCCGCCAGAACTTCCGACGACCGGAATACATAAAAAGCGCAAAGACAAGGACAGGCATCCGAGGGCCAAAACTGACGACGAGGCCTCTTCTAGGCCGGTCGCCAGTTCTCCGATTTTCAGCGAGGCACCTACGCAGCCCCTGACGACTGCTTCCACAGAACCACAGACCGCCTCTGACTCCCACGTGGAGCTGGCTGGGCCTTCGGACGCTCTAGGTTTTCAGCCTACCGAAACTAACCCTTCAGAGGGAACCGAAGTAGCTGAGCAATCCACTGCGTCAGAGGGTGTTTTCAGACCTACCCAGTTAACCATTAAACCCTCTGCTAAGTCTAAGGCCCCCTTAAAAACAAAGAAACAGATACAGCATTCTCCAGGACAGGCTTCCATGCCTAAGAAACACATGCTCAAAATGGCCGAAGACCTAATCACCCTGATCAGGGGGTCCCATCCCCCTCCTGATAAAAGGCCCAGACAGGATGCAGACTATGAATCTTCCGACCAGGCATCCATTTCTTCAGATTCACCCTCAGACCTAGGATATTCTTTACCCCCTTATGAGGATTCTGATGCTGAGGAATCAATTCCATCAGCATCTCCGCCTGAGGACTATTCCTTTGGGGAGACCTTACATACCATGAGGGAGCATTTCCATTGGGAAGGCCAGGATTACTCAGAATCCAAGAAAAGGCTCAGAGACTTCCTTTTATTGCCTCAACACAGACCCCTTGCTATTCTGCCAGTGTTAGATAGTGTGGATGATGTGTACACTAAATCCAGCTTAAACCCTTTCTCCTTACCTCCAGCCCCAGTTAAACCTGATAGATATTACAGAGTCCCTGACTCTCACAAATTTCTGTATAAAAGCCCTGTTGCTGACCCTGAAACTATTTCTCAGGGACCCAAAGGGATTAAGGCCTCATCAGGAAAAAAAACAGTTCCCTCTGACAGAGATTCCAGAGCATTAGACAGATGGGGAAATAAAGTTTATACGTCTGCAACTTCAGCAATGAGAGCCTTAAATTGCCAGTTTCACATGCTAAAACATCAGCAATTTCTGATGTCTCAACAAAACAAAAGATTGTTGGTTGAAACAAAAGATGCTTCCAGATTCAGATCCTCCTAATTTTAAAGAAATGCAGGATTTATTACATACAGCTGAACAAGTGGGAAAACATACTTTGCAATGTGGGTTTGATTCCTTAGAGGCCTCCTGTAGAGCAGCAGTTACAGGCTCTGTCATTAGAAGGCATGCTTGGTTAAAAGAACATACATTACCAGAACATGTTAAGGCAAAATTATTGGATGCACCTTTGCAGCGGGATGTGTTGTAAGGCAGAGGAGGTATTAAAGAAGATGGAGGATAAGGCAAAATCTATGCAAAAGGTGAAGGATTTCTTACAGGTTCAGCCTCCTCGTTTTAGCAGAAATTGGCCAACAAAGAACTGGTCCTTTCCAGTCACAGGCAGACTTCAAAGGGGCAGATACAGACATTCAAGAAGTAGAGGTCAAGCACAAGGTCCTTACCGACCTCGACAATGGGGTACACCAGGCCAGAAAGAAGGGGAAGACAGGCCACAACCTTATAAAAAACAGCCTCAATGACTTCCCACTACAGCTGCCAAACAGCTCTCTCTCTTGGCAGTCCCCTTAGGAGGAAAACTGGTGCTTTTCTCTCACAATTGGCATTGCATCACCAAAGACAAATGGGTTCTCAACATTGTATCTCATGGTTACAGGTTCCACTTTCACACTCTGCCAAGGTTAAAAGGAATGCCAAGTCTGCCACCAAATCAATGGACAGAGGCTCAAAAACAAATTACAGCACTCAATGACATGAGAGCTATTCAAAAGGTACCACCACAGGAGCAAGGATAAGGATTTTACTCAAGACTCTTTCTGGTTCCCAGAAAGGACAAAGCCTGAAGACGCATTCTGGATCTTTCTTCTCTAAATACTTACCTGGATGTTACGAAATTCAAAATGTTGACACTACAGCAGCTTCTTCCCATGCTGGGCAAGAAAGCTTGGCTCGTGACTTTGGACCTCAAGGAGGCATACCTGCATGTCCCTATCAGATAAAACTGCAGAAGTTACCTCAGATTTCTAGCTGGTTCAATGCACTATCAATTCTCTGCACTGCCCTTTGGCTTATCTACTGTGCCCAGGGTCTTCACAAAGTGCCTGGCACCAGTAATTGCATTTTGCAGGAAAAAAGGAATTCAAATTTATCCATATCTGGATGACTGCCTGATTCAAGCAGAGAGCAAGGACATTTTTCTAAAGCATCTGGCGTTCGTAGAAAAGATTTTAAGTTGCCAGGGGTACACAGTAAACGAAAATAAATCAAAACTAGTGCCCTCACAACAGATAATATTCCTGGGTGCCAGCTTGAACACAACGGCCCAGATGGCTTATCTCACACCAGACAAGCAAGGACAACTGACTCAGTACTTTCAATTGATGGCAACAAAAACCCAACTCCCTGCAAGAAATATTCTGCAGGCCTTGGGCTACATGGCATCTTGCATACTACTAATTCCATATGCCAGACTGCATATGAGGAAACTACAATGGTACCTAAAGAGTGTATGGTCTCAACACTGTTAAAGTTTGGAAACAGTTATACCACTTATTCCTTGCCTTCAACAGGAGTTTTGATGGTGGGCTCAAGCTTGTCACCTCAACAAGGGACAGCCTTTTACTGAACCCACAGCCAGGAAAACACTGACAACAGATGCATTGGATTACGCCTGGGGAGCAAACATGGCAGGAAAATGTATTCAGGGCGAGTGGCCCACAGAGCAATGGCATCTTCACATCAATCAAAAAGAGATGCTAGCTGTACAAAATGCACTTATAGCTTTCAAGGACCTGCTACATCCAGCACAACTACTACTAAAGACAGATAACACCACAGTTATGTGGTAAATAAACAAGCAAGGGGGCACACACTCCTACCCCCTCTGCAAACAAGCCATGACCTTGTGGAACACAGCTCTAGACTACCAAGTTCATCTGCAAGCACAATTCCTGCCAGGAGAGAAAAACACTGGCAGACGACCTAAGCAGAAACATCATGGATCCCCACGAATGGGAATTGAATCCACAAATATTCAGAATAACACAAAAATGGTGGAGCCCGGACATAGATCTGTTTGCATCCCCAATGAACTGCCAGCTACAGAAATTATGCACAAGGAATTACCATCCACAAGCAAGGAAAGTGGATGCGCTCTCATTCAGCTGGAAAAACCTGCAAGTATGCGCTTTCCCTTCTTTACCTCTCCTTCCAAAGGTACTCATAAAAGCCAGGCAAGAAGAGCCAAAGATGATCCTGATTGCGCCAGACTGGCCATGCCAGCACTGGTACCCAATCTTAAAGAACTTAGCACAAGGACCACCCTGGATTTTGCCTCATATCCCGCATTTGCTGACACAGCACAACAAGCAGATACTTCACAGCCAGCTAAAGACCTTAAACCTAGCTGCATGGAAAATTGCTTAGTCAAGCAAGCAGTGCCTCTCTCCAAAGCTGTTATGGATGTCATTCTGGAGGCCAGAAGGCCTAGCACCAGGAAAGCCTACTCGGATAAATGGAAGAGATTCTGTACCTGGAACCAGGCGCACAGCTTTGACCCTCTTGTCCCAAATATTCCTCAAATACTTCAATATTTAACTGAGATGCTGGACAAGGGCCTCTCCTCATCCATCAAGATCCACGCCTCAGCCATTTCTGCTCATTGCAACACGGATCCACCAATTTTTTCTAATCCTTTGCTCAAACAGTACCTCAGAGGGGCTAAAAACATAAAACCGCCCCGCAGAGCACCTACCCAAACTTGGGACCTCAACTTTGTTTTGGAAAAATTAACTTTACCTCCTTTTGAGCCAGCTAACACAGCAGAATTAAAATACATCTCTTGGAAAACTGCTTTGCTACTGGCAATAACATCAGCACGAAGAGTTTCAGAATTACAGGCACTAATGGCAGTGGAACCTTTCCTCATTTTCTACCAGGACAGGGTGTCTTTAAGAACTAACCCTACTTTTATGCCAAAGGTGGTATCAAGTGTGGCACTAAACCAAACTATTCACTTGCCAACTTTCTATCCAAAACCACAGAACAAAGGGGAAGAGACTACTACATTCTTTGGACATTCACAGGCAGTTATGCTTCTATTGGACAAAACCAAAGCTTTCAGAAAATCTGAGCAATTATTGGTAGCATATGCTGCAGGAGCACAGGGAAAAGCCATTTCAAAACAAACTATCTCAAAATGGATAGGACATTGCATACGTTTCTGCTATACTCACCATGGAAAACCTGTACCTAGCAGCATTAGATCTCACTCCACCAGGGCAACAACCACTTCAACTGCCTACCTCAGAGGAGTACCTACCAAGGATATTTTGGAAGCAGCAACATGGAGTTCTGTGCATACCTTCACCAAGCATTACCATTTGCCTTTGTACTCCAAATCCAGAGCTGGCTTCGCCACTGCTGTGCTGCAGGGCCTTATAGCCACCCCTAATTCCTTATAGAACCAGCCTCCCTACCTCAGCTGTGGGATTCCACCCAAGTGTAATGACTGCAGCAGTGTAACACGATGAACATAGTACAGTTTTGTACCTACCGTAAATGTAGATGTTCGAGTGTAAACACTGCTGCAGTCCAAGTTACCCTCCCTCCTTCCCCTCTTACTTGCTGGTACGTACCTATGCCTTCTACCCTTTACTACCTATGGGGAGTATTTGCTTGTAACTGAAAGTTGTTGTTTGCTTTTCTTATGTATGTTTTATTAGCAATTTGAATTGCCTACCTATTTGGGGACACCTGACATCTGGGGCAAGAAAAACTGAAGAAAATGGTGTCGGCTGCATCTTATATACCCCTGTCACACTGACGTCGGGGAGGAGGCAACAGCAACCGACGCCGGACCAAGACTTTGGAACTCAGGCCGACTGGGGAACCGCCTGACGGCAGGATAACCCAAGTGTAATGACTGCAGCAGTGTTTACACTCGAACATCTACATTTATGGTAGGTACAAAACTGTACTTTTCCAGTTCAGTGCCGACTTCTCCAACGGCTCCTCAGCAGGCTGTACTCACTCCCTCGGTGCTGAAACCAGATCCAAACTTTTTTCCCAGGACAAGTTGTTCACCTTCCATAGACCCCTTTGCAGGACAGTTGCCCAAAACCTTTCTGGAATGACACAATTCTCCTTCAGGATTATCTGTTCGATCCTCCAGGAGTCTCCACAAGGTAGACATCATGAGATTGGTGGATCAGTTGTTGAAGGCTAGAGGTATTCTTGCCCCTTCTCAGGCCCCTCTCCCTCCTGGAGTTAGAGTATCTTCTCCAAGGATTCCTACACTATCTCCTCCTCTGACTTCCACCGGAACTTCAGAACCCAGCACTTCGATTCCCCTGGTACCAGATGTTCCATTGCCATTAGGCATCCCTACCTTGGCGTCAGATGTTGCTCTGACATGTTTGATTCTCTCCTCGGAACCGACAGATTCTCAGGGCTGAGACTCCACTGCCAGTTCTGAGGGTCTCGGATCAACCCCTGTTTTTTACGAGGAGCTAATCTTGTCTCTTGGGACTTTGCTGGTTGCAGGTCCTTCCCTGGCTTCTGCTTTGGAGGGCAGACTCTTTGAGTGGGGTGTAACCTCGGTTCCAAGGTGGTCTTTCTCAGTTCTGGGCTCCCACTCCTCTTCTGGAGGTCCTGCCTTTCAGGTTATGGAGAGAGCTTTAGCCTCTGCAGGCTCTCAGCTGGTTCTTCCTGCATTGGAGTGTCACATAACCATATCTTCTGGTCCAGAGCTGACACCAATCTCCATGACAGGACAGCGAGCACCAAAGCTTCAAGTTACCCCTGTACAGGGCCCCTCTTCTTAGGAGTCCTCCTCAGAGATCCCCACTGAGGACCCCCCATAAGAAGACATACAAGAGGAAGTACTTAGATTCCCCGGAAGAATCCATCACCGAGGACACAGATTTCGATGAGGGGGAAGGTTCTCCCGGTTACACCCTAAACATGCTTCCTTTGAAGACATCCTGGAGATCCTCAAGCAGAGGGGTAACCGGAAGCCCCAAGACCCGACCTCAGAGGAATCCATGTACTTGTAAGCATTCTGTGCTTGGCCGTGTACTTCCTGGGTGACCCCATCCACTGACTATCTTATTAAGCTGATTGTGCAGTGGGCTTGGAAGGCTCCTGACTCCATAGAGCCTATTCCCCAGAGGCCAAACAGAATTCTTTTTCCACCGGAGAACCACCAGTATTGAGCCAAAGGTTCAGCAGTAGATGACATGGTGGTGGTGGCTGCCACCAAGAAGGAACTCACTGATGAGAGTCCTACTGTACTTCCTCATAACTGAGAGTCTAGGACGATGGGCAGATTTGGAATGCGGGTCTACGCTTCATCGACCTTCGCAGTCAATCACACATGTTATTAGACTTCAGAGAGATCTGATTAAGGAGTTGTTGGATACTCTTGCTGGAGCTGTGTCTAACGAGAGGTGCAGGATAAAGTCACCTGTCAGATAGCCACCCTGGAGTCTATATCAGACTTGTCAATGTAATTTATTGCACATGCAGCCGAAGGCATGACCAGAGCAGCGGGTCCCCGCATTGCTATAAGATGCCACTCCTGTTTGTGCTTGTGTGAATTCATGGAGCCCTTCAAGTCTTCCTTCATCAGTGCCCCTTTTGACGGATCATCTTTTTTCGGCCCCAAGGTGAAGGACATACTAAGCAGGTGTGAGAAGGATGGAAAGACAATGTCTGCTGTGGGCATTCATTTTTCTACTCTTCAGCGATCCTACTCCAGGAATCAGAGGAGTGGAAAGATGTGGTTGAAAAATTCCCAGGGGACTTTTCAGGACACATGGCAGTAGCTCCCCTCAGGGCAGAGAGGGGAGCCCAGACAGAAGACATCGAACGCGAGGCAGAGGTGGCCCACGAAACCAGGTTCCAGAAACGAACTCTCTGGACAACCCAACCATTGCTTCTGAAAGGAGGCCCAATTGCTTACCTCTGGAAGCAGTGGGGGTGCTGGACTCTCACTGCACTCGACAGCCTGGCAGCAAATAACCTCCGATGCTTGGGTGCAGAGAATCATTACCAGAGACTATCATATCCTTTTCACCCTTTTCCTGAGATTACTGAGAAAAATCCCTGATGTTCACCCAATCAGAGGGATCAAGTTCAAAAGCTGCTAGATCAAGTTCAAAAGCTGCTAGAAAAGACTCATCCAAGAAGTCCCACCAGACTAGATAGGATCTAAATTTTACTTCAGGTTCTTTTTAGTGTGAAAGAAGACTGGGGACTGGAGGCCAGTGTTGGACCTCAGCATTCTGACTAAGTTTGTTCAGCAGACAAAATTCCGGATAATCACGGTAAAGTCTCTTCACCCCATTCTAGGGGAAAATGATTGGATGTGCTTTATAGACTTTCAGAACACGTGTTAGCACATAAAGATGGACAAATGCTGAAGAAGGCATCTCCACTTTTGGCTAGGGGCCAGTCATTATCAGTTCAGAGCGCCGCCCTTTGGTCTCCCCACAGTCCCCAGAGTGTTCAAATGCATGGCAGTAGTCACGGCTCACGTGAGACTACATGGATTCCGGGTGTTTCCTTATCTAGATGCCTGGCTCCTCACTGCCCCTACCAGACATCTATTGCTTCAAGCCACAGACTTCATCATACACTTGTTCAGTGCCTTGGTCATAACAGTCAGCAACAAGAAGTCACAGCTGTCTCCCAGTCAGGACCTATAATTCATAGGAGCACCCTCAACACAGTTTCATGTATAGCTTCTCTCCCCTTTCACAGGCTTCAAAAGATAAGGTGTCAAATACAGCTCATTTTGGGGGGGGGGGTAGGATCTATGGTGGCAGCCATCACCTTAGTTCCCCTGGCAAGATTTCACATGGTCCATTCTGTCTCATCCGATGACTCACCCAGTCTTAGTAGCAGGATGTTGTAAAAAGGATCTATCCCGGTGGATGCAGTCAGATGAAATCCTAATGGGCCATCCCTTTGTTCCCCAGCAACCCAAGGCCATAGTGACCACGGATGCCTTCCCAGATGGAGTGGGGGGGGGGCATTATCTTGTGAGAACAATCCAAGGCACTTGGTCTCCCCAAGAGGCCAACTTGCACATCAGTGTCCTGGAAATGAGGCAGTGCTCCTAGCATTGCAAGCCTTTCAATCTCCTTTTCCTCTGGGAACAGTTGCGATCCAGTCAGACAACATGTCAGTGGTATGGTACATCAACAGATAGGGTGGAACCAAATCCTGCCTCCTTTGCCAGGAAGCTCTGAGTGTAGCAGTAAGTGATATCTTCCAACCACTTTCTTGTGGCAAGACATATCCCGGGGAGTTACAAGCTGAGCAGGCCAATTCTACGGATGCACGTTATATCCTCGAAATACTGAAATGTCGAAATTCAGTATTTCTAAGCTATAAAGTCGAAAATTTAAAACCACGTAAACTCAGAACAGCAAAATTCAAAATCTTGCACACTGGAGATTTTGAATTTCGCGCTTCTACTGCACACACACACACACCTTCCTCCCCACACACAATCACAAGCTCTCTACTACATAAAAGCAGAGGGGCACTCCCAACTGCACCCCCCCCCCACTTAAATATTCTCACTCTGAGGTCGCACTACATAAAAACACACACAAAACACCACCACACAAGCTACATTCTCCTCGCACACACACATCACAGCAACAAAACACACTGACACACACCACAGCCCCTACCCAAAGCCCTTAACATACACACACACACTTACCTGAATCCATAACCATAGCGAAACCTCAGAAGTGCGAAATTCAAAACCTCCGGTATTCAAGGTTTTAAATATCGCACTTCTGAGCTTTCGCTCTTCTCAGTGTTGCACTTTATGGGCTCAAAATACTGAATTTCAGTATTTCAAGCTTCTAAAGTGAATCCCACTCTACTGCCTCACGAGTGGTCTCTCAATTCCAAAATGGCAAAGGAAATCTTTTGCAGATGGGGCCAGCCTTGCTGCGATCTCTTTGCACCCCCAACCAACAAGTGCAGCAACTACTTTGCCCTAATCCCCCTCAGGGGGAGTCCTCGAGAGATGCTCTCCTTCTCAGTTGGCCCTCAGGTCTTCTTTATACCTTTCACCCATTTCCCCTCATATCCCTCTTCCTAAAGAAAGCCCAAAGATTGCGAGGCAGAGTGATTCTCATTGTCCCCTTCTGGCCCAGGTAAATTTGGTTCCCCTTTCTATGGCCTCACATGATTCACCATCCGTGGTTTCCGGACCCAACATCAGATAAAGAAGTTATGTACTCACCATAATGTTCCATCCTTGTTGTTGATCTTCATTCATTCTTGACATCCTCCCCACCTTCCCCCCCCTGTAGATTTCTTGGAGGATTGAACCCTTGTCCTGGGTTTCCGTAGGGTTTTTTTTACCTTGGACATTGCTTCTACTTGCACCTTTTGTGTACACTCTTGCAGTAGTCTGTAAACTTGATGTGAGGTAATGGAGAGAGTGTAATTTGTGTAGAGTCTTAGCTCGAGAGTTTTTTGGCTGGCGTGAGCTGTATAATGGCCGAGCCGGTTCCGAAGATCAGAACAGAGTCCCATTCGTCAAGAATGAAGATCGACAACACAGATGGAATGTTATGGTGAGTACATAACTTTTTTTTTCTTTTTGGGGAGGTTAAGGTGATAAATCTGTATATTTGATGGGATGTAGTTAGAAGTGTGGACTGTTATTTTCTTGGGAACTGTAGCAATGGTGCAGAAACTGTATTCCATTTGGGCAAGCATGACATCTTTACTAATGGATGTTCTGCTTTCTGGACAGAAAAGGTATGATTTTTGTTTAGCCAAGAAAAGGAGACTGTTAGTTTTGGATTTTGTCATAGTGATGTGAAACTGAAAGTTGAGGGACTGTCCCAACTAAACACTGAAGAATTTAAAATGTGGTTTGGTTTCAGTGAGTTTTCTTATTTTAGAGTATGCCCCAGTGTTATGGGACCAAAGAAAATATTTGTCTTGTTCTAAAAACATGGATTTGATTTTTTCTGATGTTGAGCATTGGGTTTCAGACTGATCCAGGATGATGATGAAATGAGGTCCCTTTCTACAAGAGAGTTATTGGACTTTTAGATTATAGCATCTTGTACAGCAGGTTTATGGTGGTTTGTGGGAGGTGAGATGGGAGATAGAGTGAACATACGAGTGGTGAAAGAACAGATTCTTGAGAGACACTTTTAAAAAGTGGGGAGTTAGTTTAATGTGGAGCAGTTTCTTATTGGGACATTGTTTATTCCAGCTCTTAGCAGGGTTTTGAATAGTAATCCATGATCATCTAGGTCAGTGACTTTGGGTAGGGCTCTGAAGATGGACCTGTAAGATGGTCTGTGTCCAAATTTGTTTAGTTTTCTGTTTTTAATTGTTTCATTGTTAGTGCTGTTTTCCAGTAGGCTTGTTGTAGTTCCTGTTGCATTTATTTATTTACTTTCATGTTTTTCATTCTAAAATTAACAAGAGTTTATTTTAGGGGTTTGATTAAGTGAGTGATATTGTTTTTGGGTGGTATATTTTGCATGTGAATGATGTATTTTTTTTTATATGGGCAGATTTCTTTTTAATTGATGACTCTCAGAAATGATTATAAATGCTTGATAATTCCGATAAGATTAATGAATAATGCACATAAGATATCCACACTTCTGGTCAAGTAACCATTTTTTACAACAGCATTTATCATTGTCCATTGTTATGCAGAATAATGATATATTTGCAGTTTACTGTGTAGTAAAATATTTGAAATTAGCGAATCTGCTTGCAAAATTGTTAATTTTGTATACCTTTCTAGGTATATCATGGGTTATATCAGTAAAGAACGGGAAAGGGCTCTTCTCAGTACCAAGCCACCTGGTACCTTCCTACTAAGATTTAGTGAAAGCAGTAAAGAAGGAGGCATTACTTTCACGTGGGTTGAAAAAGATATCAATGGTAGGTGATCACATGCTGTCACTGAAATTTCAGTTAATTTTGCATATAAATTAGTATTACATCTGTATTCAGAAGAATTTTGATGATGTGGTCTTTGATACATTTACAGAAATTTGATGCAATGGTCTTAAGTAGTCTAACTTTGTGAATAGAAGAATAACGTACTACCAACATTTATGTGAAAGAATATTCTTAGAAAGTGTTTTGTAATAAAGATTTTTTTTGTATCTGTATGTAAATAAACGTACATACATGTCCTTATGACCACAGAATGTAAAAGACAGAAGGCCTGAGCGCACACATTGATGTTCAGCACTGTTATTTTTACAATAGCCTTTACCAGGATATAAAAGTCAGCCAGCTACCAAAGTCTCTGGTTCCCCTGCACATTTGTGCCCAAGCTGCTGCAGCATGAGCTCCAAAAGGGGGGGGGGGACAAAACAGCAGCCTGAGTATTAACACACACTGTACTGTTTTGTCACCCCTGAGAGTACTCCTGGGCTTCAGAGGATCGACTGTCAGCTGCGATCTTCTATTATTCGCAAATAGGTTCCCTTTGGGTAACCCTTCCCACACTCCAATTTTTATCTTTTTTAACACCTTTATTGAATTATTACTTAGGACATGCCTAAACGTACAAAACAAACAAAACGAACAGGTTTACAATTACAAACATTATATATCACATCTGTGCTTTTGTGCGATTATCATCAATCCATAAGTTGCTCAATTCCTGCCTTCACTTAAACCTCGCTCCTCCTCCTTCAAAACATTGTTCTGCATATATTGTTCCCAGAGTTTCTTTGTTTTTTCTCTTTAATTTGCTCCTACCCTTTTCTAAAGATCCCACTTCTTGTTCTTTTATATCTGTTACAATATTCACTGTTTCAAGTACAGTTGGTTTAGACTTTGATTTCCATTTTCTGGTTATTGTTTTTTTGGCAGCCATGAGAATTAATCTTACTATGTCTAGGCAATTCAGCTAAAAAAAATAAATCTGATGTTGTCCTTTTCATTCTTCCTCACTTATGGGTTTAGATCCAATCCCTGGATCCAACTTGGCTCATACTACAGATTTCAGATCCAACTCTTGAGTGCTTTCCTCTATCCATAATGCCCCACTCCATCCCCATTACCCCATATCATTTGCCGCCATCATGGTTAGACATAGGTTCCGCTCTCAAGCATTTGTAAGCAAATTTTTTTTATATCTTTTTTTCTTAATATCCTCTTAGCTTTCACTGGTGTTATGGTCCTTTTGACTACTTTTCCCTACTAAAATTTAGTAGCCTTTTGTACCATTGTTGGTACTTTTTTTTTTTTTTTTCCCCTTACCTAACTTTTGTAGGTAACTCTACTTGTTAGCATAGTTGGTAATCTTATAACTGTGCAATTTTTCTTTCTGTTTAAAAAAAAACTTATATCTTGATTGTTTTTTTTTCTGTCTGCTGAACTGTTTGTTGCTCTACTCACAATGCCTGACAAACCTATGGGTTTTAAAAAATACACTTCTTGTAGGCATAAGATCCCAAACTCAGATGCCACCAAGAAGTGCTTTTATTTCCTCAGTCCTGATCATTTAAATACAGCCTGGACAGTCTGCTCTATCTTTAATCCCAGAGCTTTGACTGACAGGCACAATAAACTCATATTAAAAGGTTAATTCCTGCTACTTCATCTTCTGGGGCTCAAATCCTCTCAAATAACAGCAAGGTAG
The DNA here is from genome assembly GCF_019279795.1 of Protopterus annectens. Classification (NCBI taxonomy): domain Eukaryota; kingdom Metazoa; phylum Chordata; order Ceratodontiformes; family Protopteridae; genus Protopterus; species Protopterus annectens. Next base: position 953,261,774 of record NC_056747.1, read on the forward strand.
CTTCTTTGGAGCAGAAGATAAGTTCTCCACCGAAGTCCCCCTAGTCTTCATCACAGCCTAGGGAAAAAGTAAGAAAGCTGATGAATCTGACATCTTTGGATCCTAAGTCTCTTAGCCTACCCCCTGAAATGATCATCTGATCTGAAGATGTTTGCTCCTATAGTCATTTCTCCCTCACTGATAACATCCACGCTGAATCCCAAGTCTTTGGATCTGAAGCCAAGTGCATCTTGTCAGAGTTGTACTCCTGAGTACATGGTTAATCTGATTTCTCCCTCCTTGCCTGTGAAATTGTTTCAGACACAGAATAAACATTCCAGGACCCCTTCCACAGTATCTTCTAGGTCTCCCAGGAGGTTGTCAGAGGCAGATGTGGATAGGGTGATGTGAATGTTTCTCAACTCCAAATGGGGGTCCTGCCAGCTCTGTCCCCTACCAGATCTGTTTGTGCACATTCAAAGTCAGATCTGTCTGCGTCTATGATCCAACCTGTGGTGGTAGTGCCCCATGATCCAAATTCCCCGAGAGTTTCGGCATCAGATCCTGAGGAAAGTTTCCTCCTTCTCTCTGACTGTTTCCCTGACAGGTTCTCCTCCAATTTCCTTGGATCAGAACAGGTATTGGAGCCGAAGTGTTGGCATCAGATCCGAGGAGATGGGTTTGGCTCCGGTGTTATCAGCTCCATTTTTCTGCTCAGAGCTTCATCCCTAGACAGTTCAGGTCTAGTTCTCTCCTCAAGGCTCAAATGCAGGGGTGACTGTGATCTACTTTCCTTGGAAGCTTCAGCTCTGAGGGGGGCAGGGCTTCTCCTGGGCCCTTGGCCTTTGAGGTGGTAGAAAGGGCTTTTCTTGCCAAAGAGAGCCATCTTCTGTTATTTTGGAGCCTACCTCTTTACTTCCATCGGTTCCGAGCTCTGAGTTCGTCAGGCCTATTCCACAGGGACAGCCAGTTCCAGTGGGCCTCCAGACAGTTCTAATAGAGGAGCATTCCCCTCTTCTGACATCTCTCTAGAACATCCCACAGAAGAGGTTCCCTGGAAGAGGACGTGTAAAATGAGGCACATAGACTCCTCCTTGAAGTCTCTCGCCAAAGACACCAATTTTGATGAAGAAGGATCCCCCAGATCACCACAGGATGACATCTCCTTTGGAGATATTCTGAACCAGAAAGGTGGTTGGTCATCCCATATTACTCCTAAAGAATCTGTGTTCTCGGAGGCTTTTGGTTCTGGACCATCTATATCTTGTGTCAGCCCCCCCAGTGAACGAACTAATTGACCTGATTTCCTGCAGGCATGGAAGTAGCCAGATACTGTCGAGCCCATTCCAAAGCTTCCTGACAAGTTTTTGGGACCTCCTGTAGAGGGACCCCACTGGAGCAAAGGAGTCCCAGTTGATGCTATGGTGGTGGTGGCAGCCACAAAGAAAGAACTAGCAGATCAGTTATCTACTGTCCATCTGCTGAATAGAGAGTGTAGAGCACTGGACAGATTTGGAAGGTGGGTGTTTGCCCCCGCTACCATCGCACTGAGGTCACTTAACTGTCTGGTGCATTTTACAAGTTTTCAGAGAGATTTGACTAAAGAACTTTCAGATACTCTCTTGAGTCCACGTCTGCTGAGGATTTTAAGAGAACATTCTCCCAACTGGTCAGTCTTATATCCATATCAAATGTTTCGATGAGGTTAATCTCTCATACAGCTGAAGGTACCTCATGAGCAGCTGATTCAGGCATCACCTTAAGGAGACATGCCTGGATGTGACTATGTGACTTTGCTGAGCTCTTTAAGACCTCTTTTATTAAAGCCCTTTTCAATGGCACTTCCTTGTTTGGGCCATCAGTAAAGGATATGTTTACCCGCAGTGAAAAAGATGGAAAGACCCCGTCTGCCATAGGGATCAAGTTTTCTACCCCTCAGTGGACCTTCTTTAGAAACCAGAGAGGTGGTAAGAAAATGTGGCCCCGTAAGTCTCAGGGACCTTTCCAGGATTCGCGTGGAGAAAGTTCCTCAAGAGACAGAAGGGGACATTTCAATGGCAGATGTCACCCTAGAGGCAGAGAATACCCGCAAAACCAAGGCTTTAGAGGTTCTTTTAATGATGGGCCCTATCAGTACTCCTGAAGTGCTGCTCAACTGCCCTACTCTGAAGGCAGTCGTGGGGTCAATCTCTTTGCACCTAGGTTCCTGGACAAACATCACAAAAGATTCATGGGTGCTAAGTGTAATATCCAGAGGCTGTTTCGTATCATTTTTACTTCTTCCTCATCATCAAAGGAGGAAACTTCCTGACATTCCACCCAGTCAGAGGAAGGCCGCAGCACAAGAAATTCAAAAGCTGGTAGAAAAAGAGTCATCCAAAAGGTCCCATCAGACCAAATAGAGTTCAGAACTTTTTCATGCTTCTTTTTAGTGCCAAAGAAAGCAGGGGAACTCAGACCCATTTTGAATCTAATCAAATTGAAGCAGTATGTAAAGAAAGCAAAGTTCTGCATGGTCACAGTTCAGTCCATTCTGCCTTTTCTACACAAGGATGATTGGATGCGCTCTGTAGATCTTCAAGATGGGTATTATCTCATCAAAATAGACAGACTATCCAGAAGGCATCTCTGCTTTCGGCTGGGAGCCAGTCATTATCAATTCAGAGTTCTGTCCTTTGGACTCACCACAACCGCCAGGGTGTTTACTACATTTATGGCAGTAGTTGCATCTCATTTGATACTAAAGGGGTTCCAGGTGTTTCCATATCTAGATGACTGGCTTCCAACCACCCCATCCAGGCATCAACTTCAGCATGCCAGGAACTATTTGCTCCAGATTTCTGACACCTTGGGCGCTATGATAAGTCTTGTCAAATCGAAACTTGCTCCAGTTCAGAGCCAGGAATTCATTGGTACAGTTTTAAATACATCTACTCAAATAGCATTCTTGCCTATTCATTGCATTACTTCTATCAGGAATCAGGTTCAGGCTATTCTCTCAAACTCATCTCTCCAGCAAGATTAGTGCTCCAAGCTCTAGGGTCAGTGGCAACAGCCATAGTGCTACGTCCTGTAACGTGCTCCTTTATGTGAGTTCTCCAGTGGATTCTGGCTGTACAGTGGTCCATTCTACAACAACCCCTGTCTTTTCAAGTAAAGCTTACCCCAGTTTGAAATGGCACACTCGCTGATGAGTACAATCGGATGATTTTTTTCTGGGCAGACCTTTTTTACTATGCTTCACAACTGGGCTTGGGGGGGGGCATTTTTTGGGAAGATCTGTGCAAGGCATGTGGTCCCCCCAAGTGACCAGGTTGCATATCAGTCTCAGAAATGAGAGCAGTCCTTCTAGCATTGCAGGCATGTCAAGATGCTCTTCCCTTGGGGACTATTGCAGTTCAAACCAACAACATGACTGTAGTCCAGTACATCAACAAACAAGGAAGAACCCGATCTTACCACTTACCCCCTTTGCAGAGAGACCATCAGGTGTTTAGGAATGGGCGATCTCATCAGACCATTTTCTTATTGCAGTGCACATCCCAGGGAAAACCAACATGCTGGCGGACAACCAAAGCAGATACGTTCTGTTGCCTCATGAGTTGTCTGTCATTTAGTAGCGAATATGATCTTATGGCATTGGGACCAACCTTGCTGCAACCTATTTGCCACCCCTTTCAACAACAAGTGCCACATGTACTTTGCTGTGATCTCCCCTCAGGGCAAGTCAGAGAGAGATGCTGTTCTTCATGCTTGGCCCTCGGGTCTCCTTTATACTTATCCTCCTCTTCCCCTGATTCCAAGACTTTTGCAGAAAGCAAGCAGGCTGAAGTGCTCAGTAATCCTCATTGCCCCCTTTTGGCCTTAAAAACTATGGTTGGCCTTTCTACGGTCTCATCTTCGTTAGCCTCCCTGAATACTCCAATCCACTCAGGGTTTCCTCTGTCACCCATCAGGGAATCAACACTCCAACATTCAGGCCCTCAAGTTGATCGCATGTTTTTTCACTTCCAGTAATAGACAGTTCAGGTTTTCTTCCCCAGTTCATGGCATTATTTTGGTTTTGGCTTCCCAAAAGGATTCTACCAAAAAAGTTTATAGACGCAATTGGAAAAGGTTATCTATTTCGGCATCAGATAAGGACAGTGATCCTTTTCCTGCACCAAATTTCGGCTATTCTTCAATTTTTGACATGTCTTTTCAAAGATGGTGTTAGTTTCTCTACAATTAAACTTCAGTTGGCAGCAATTTAAAATTTCCACCCTGAGAGTAAATCATTTTCCTTAGCTTCCTCTAGGTTATGTAAAGCTTTTTTGAAAGGCATTTTTCTGCCAAGACCTCCAGCAAAAGCTCCCTTACCACCTTGGGAACTTACTGTAGTACTTGAAGGTTTGACACAAAAAAACTTTTAACCTTCAAACAAATCCTTCAAACAAATCTGACCTAAAATTTCTGTCATGGAAGACACCTTTCTTGGTAGCTATAACATCAGCAAAAAGAATTTCTGAACTTCAGGTTCTTTCAGCAAAAACTCCTTACATTATTTTCCACAAAGGTAGAGTTTCTCTGTGGACTAACCCTTCATTTTTACCTAAGGTAGCTTCTAAAAATAACATTAACCAATCCATTCACTTGCCATTTTTTTTTCAAGTTTTGTAAATAAGGAAGAGTACATGCTACACCTCCTTGACGTACACAGCTTGTTATTAACTCCACAGGACAAAACAAATTAGAAAGTTGTACCAGCCTTTTGTATCTTTCTTTCCAAATCATCTAGGCCAGTCAGTTTCTAAAGTCACCCTAGCTAAATGGATTACAGACTGTATCTCATGGATTTACTTTTAAAAAGGTATGACATTGTGAAAACCTCCCCAAGTTTACTCTACTAGACCTATGGCTGCACATCTTTTTTTGTTTAAGAGCATCTGTTGATGAGATTTGTGCAGCAGCCGCATGACCCAAGGCTCATATGTTTGTCTCGCATTACAAATTCGACAGCATATCTAGAAACAGAGCCTCCTTTGGTTTGGCAGTAATCGAAATATCCGTCCATGAGAGCCACCCAAGTTGAACATAGCCGGAGACGCTGTCCCATAAATGAAAAAAAATGAAGGACAGCATCGCATTTATAAATTTTGTACTCACCATAACTAGGCATCTGTGTTGTTCATTTTCATTCTTCCTCAACTCCCCTCCCATCTGTTCCCCATCTTTCTTCTGGAAGGACCTGTTGGACTGTGTTTGGAACCTACAGTTCCAGGTTTGAACCCTGTCTTTTCTATCTTCTATTTCTGTTCCTTGTCTGTTATTAGGAGGTAGAGCAGCAAAAAGATCTGAGGTAATGGGGATGGAGTGAGGCATTATGGGTAGAGGGAGGAGCTCAAGATTTGGATCTGAAGTATGTAATATGCAGCTGAGTCAGATCCGAGGTTCAGATCGTATTCATAAGTGAGGAAGAAAAAATGGACAAAACAGATGCCTAGTTATGGTAAGTACATAACTTATAATTTCCTTTGTTACACCCATTTGTTCACCAAATATTTCTGAGTACTCTGTATAGAATTTTTGAAGTCTGCCAACTCATTACACTCACAAAACATGTTTTCCTAGTTACGTCTTCCTTCCCCACCACACCTCCAACATTTGCCATCCATCTGAGGAAAAATTCTTTGCAGTCAACTTGGGGTATAAAATACCTATGCAAACACTTCCAAGTAAAAATCTTAAGTCTTCTAGACTTTGTTGCATATTTGGGAGCCATATATATGTCTGCCCATTGTTCCCTTGTGAATTGCTTTAGTTTTTGCAGTTAATCTGAATAGCTGTTTAAAGCTTCTTCCATTTTTCCAGCCTTTTGTTATCTACATCAGTGTACTCCTACAGCATTTATTTTATTTTAATCATCTCTGAGCACATTAGATTTATTTATTCCTCTAAATTACTGGACGCCATCTCTTCTACCAAAACTGTAGCTTGAACTGCTTTTTGGTGAATAGCTGCAGGATTATTTCCAGTCACTGTTTTCTCTTCATCTTTTCTAGATGATTTTCTTTCAGGCTCTCTTAAGTTTCTTCTTTGCTGGCATTCAGGCAGTGTACTTATCAGCCAGTTACTGAATTTTACTAAAACTGGCAGAATTACTGGCCCTTATCTATTGGTTTCTTTTTTCTCACTGGGAGAGCTGAGATGATGCTGTTGATCAGTATGCAGCCATCTTGTAAAGTCCAATTTTTGCCTTATATTTTTTGACTAAATTGGTATCAGGTCTCTTAACAACACTGACATTTTACTATTTTACCAGAAATCGTATCACTTGACAGGATTTTCTTTTTAGATGGGACTGTTTGTTTTTATCTGTGGCATTTATTTTTGGTAACAGTGTGTTGGTTTTGTACTATTTGTATTTTATTTTAAGGACTTATCCTTTTTTTTTTTTAATTAAGGAGAAGGTACGAGTGCTTAGTGCTTGTATATAGCTCATAACAACTTACCTTCCAGCTGCACTTGCAGGTGAACAGATATCTCTCTCTGAGCTGTTGGGATCAACTCCAAAGTTTTCTGAGCCATCCGTGCACCTACAGGCTTTGGCTCTAGTTTAGTTCGCCTCTGGCTTCTGCCTCAGGAGGATTTTCCTCCAAGCAGGGAGGGACTAGGGTCCAGAGGCTTGCCCTATCACATCCGGAGTCCTGTCCCTCTTAGGAGAGGTCAGCCTTTGAAGTTTTGGAGAGAGCCATGTCTGCTTCAGCAGCTCAGACAGCCCCTACCTTCTCGGATCAATCCTGTCATCTCTGCATACAGAGTCTCAACCGTTTTCTCCACAGGGACAGTGAGTACAGAAAACCCAGGCTTTCCAGCAGAGCATTCCCCTTTCTTCTGATACCTTCCCAGAGCATTCCACTGAGGAGGTCCCTAAGAAGAAGTTGTGCAAGAGAAAATATTTAGATTCCCCAGAAGAATCTGTCACCGAAGACACAGACTTTGATGAGGGCGAAGGGTCCCCAAGGTCACTTTTTGATGATGTCTCCTTTAGATACATTCTGGAAATTCTAAAACAGAGAGGTGATTGGAAGCCCAACAATCCTTTGCCTGAGGAGGCCATGTGCCTGGAGACATTTGGTACCTGCCTGTCTACCTCCTGGGTTACACCTCCCACCAACGAGCTCATTGAGTTGATCTCTCGGCGGGCATGGAGGGCCCTCGACACCTTTGAGCCAGTTCTCCGGAGACCAGAGAAAATTATTACCGCTCCTGAGGATAAACCATTTTGGACAAAAGGTGTGCCTGTGGATACCATGGTCGTGGCGGCGGCCATGCAGAAGGAACTAGCTGAGGAAAGTTCTTCTATCCATCTACCATGCAAGGAGTGTCGGGCGATGGATAGGTTTGGGAAGCATATCTGTGCTTCAGCGACCTTCTCCTTACGGTCCCTAAACTACCTGGCACACTTCACTAGGTACAGAGGGATCTGATTAAAGAGCTTTCAGATACCCTGTCAGGATCTATATCTGAGGAAGTACGAGCCTTGGTTACTTCCCAGTTGGCTACTCTCCAGTCTCTTTCTAACTCTTCCATGAGGCTCATTTCACATGTAGCCGAAGGAACAATTAGAGGAGTGGGTTCAGGCATTGCCATCAGGAGGCATGCCTGGTTGCACATGTCCTTCAAGAATGCAACTGCAGTCCTTACATATGGGTTGTCCTGCCTCAGGTAGCCCTCGTTCGGACGGATTCCAAAGTCTGGGTCCGGCGTCGGCTGATGTCGCCTCCTCCCCGACGTCAGAGCGGCTGGGGTTTAAAAGCATCAGCCGACGCCATCTTCCTCAGTCTTTCTTGCCGCGCGGTGCCCGAAGCAGAAGCAGTTCGCAAGTGCCGGTCGGTCAGCTCCTGTGTTTTAAGTATCTGAAGTCATCAAAAAGCTAAGTACCCCGTTGGGGATCTTTTTCTTGCCTCAGCCGATGTCAGAAAAAACTGAAAAAGTTAATAACTGTTTGTCTTGTGGTAAACAAATACCTCATAAGGACTTCCATTCTTACTGCCTTCCCTGCCTTGGCCCAGACCACGACGTCTCTGCCTGTGCTGCCTGTGCTTGCTTCAATAAGCGCACACTCAGGCGCCGGGCAGAGTTTGATGAAGACTTTTTTGGTGATAAATACTCTTATACCATGCCGTCGGAACAACCAACACCTCATATTTCCAAGAAACGGAAGGACCGGGACTGACTTTCTCGGCCCGCGACTTCCACTGACACCACGCCAAAACCTACCGCGAGTGCATCGGTCTCTTCTGAGGCGGTTGTTCCACTGCTCCGGACCGACGACACCGCTTTACCGATCACTCCGGCCCCGGAGCCTGCGCCGGTGCCGGTTGTTGCCTGAGACCATACCGGTGGACAGGGTTACTCCAGCACGTGGGGCAGCTAGGCCCCCTATGTCTATGTCTATCAAGGCCTACACATGTGCTAAGGCTGCTAGCCAGGCTAAGTCTCACCCTGCAAAAGCTTTGCCTCAGCCCACTACTGATAAACAAATCATGACTTTAGCTGCAGATTTAATTTCTTTAATCAGAGGCTCCCAGGCCCATCCTGACAGAGGTTCTCAGCCACCTTCTGACAAAAGGCCCAGGGTTGAGAATACAGACACCCTTTCTTCAAATGAAGCCTCTGGTGACTCTGATCAATCAGATACCCAGGAAGAGTCCTTCCAGGCCTACGAGGATTCTGATGCGGAGGAATCTATTCCCTCTGCCTCTCCTCCTGAGGATATTTCTTTTGGGGAAATTCTCCACTCCATGAGAGAGCATTTTCAGTGGCAAGGCCAGGAGTTCTCCGACTCCAGGAAACGGCTTCGTACCTTCCTTAAGCTTCCCCAACATAGGCCTTTAGCTATCCCTCCAGTGTTAGATGTACTGGATGATGTGTACTCAGATTCGAGTGCTTCTCCTGATTCTCTCCCCCCTGCTCCTGTCAAGCCAGACAGATATTACAGGGTTCCTGAAACTCACAAACATTTCTTTAAGGCCCATTCTGTTGATCTAGAAACAATTTCCCAGGGGCCCAAAGGGGTGGCCACATCCACGGCCAAAAATCCTGTGCCCTCAGATAGGGAAGCTAGGTCCCTGGAGAGGTGGGGCAAAAAAGTTTATACCTCAACCACTCTTGCCATGAGGGCCCTTAATTGCCTTTTTCATATGTTTCAGTATCAGGATTTCTTGATGGATGATTTGCAGAAAAAATTAGCCTCTCCTGAGCCTTTAGATAGAAAGGCCTTGCAGGATTTGGTCCATAACACACAGCAGGTTAGCAATCATTTTCTTCAGTGCGGTTATGTGCATTGGAAGCTTCATGTAGGGCAGCTATGACAGGGGCTGTCATACGTAGACATGCATGGTTGAAAGAACAGGCATTGCCAGATCATGTTAAAGCAAAGATTCTAGATGGCACCTCTGGAAAAACACAAGCTATTTGGTGCTAATGCTCAGGATGTGTTGAAATCAATTGAGGAAAAGGCTAAATCAGTGCAAACAGTCAAGGATTTCCTCCAGGTTCAGCCACCTAGGTTCAGCAGGAATTGGCCTTCTAAGAATTGGTCCTTTCCGGACACTGACAAGTTTCAAAGGGGAAAAAACAGGCGTGCCCGAGGAAGAGGGCAATACAGAGGCTCCTACAGGGGACGCCAATGGCAACCGACTAATCAAAGAGGTAGCGCAGGGACTACCCCTACTCCACAGGGACAATCACAATGACTTGACTTTGACACCGCCGACCAAGGCTCAAAGATAACCACCTTTAGGCGGAAAATTATCCTTATTTTCAAAAAAATTGGCACATTTTAACAAAGGACAAATGGATTCTGGACATAATAGACCAAGGTTACAGGTTCCATTTCCACACTTTACCAACAAGACAAGGCATGCCAAACCTGCCTCAAAATCAAAGGGCAGAGGCATTCGAACAAGTTTCAAAGCTGAGACTAATCAAAGCAATAGAAAAGGTTCCTCCTCAGGAACAAGGCCAGGGATTTTACTCAAGACTGTTCCTTGTTCCAAGAAAAGAAAAGCAATGGAGGCCTATACTGGACTTGTCCACTCTAAACACTTTTCTCATTGTACCAAAATTCAAAATGCTGACGCTACAGCAACTCCTTCCCATGCTGGGCAAGGGGTCTTGGCTGGTTACTCTGGACCTCAAGGAGGCATACCTGCATGTCCCAATCAGACACAGTTGCAGAAGATACCTCCGATTTCTTGCAGGGTCAGAGCATTATCAATTCTCAGCATTGCCTTTTGGCTTATCTACTGCGCCCAGAGTGTTCACGAAATGCCTGGCATCAGTAATTGCACACTGCAGACTCCAGGGGATACAAATATACCCTTACCTGGACGACTGCCTTATACAAGCGGACAGCAAGCAAGCCTTGACAAAAAACTTAAATTATGTCATTCACTTACTACAGGCTTTGGGATACACAGTCAACTTACAAAAATCAAGACTACTGCCATCCCAACAAATAAATTTTCTAGGAGCCAAACTAGACACAGAATCACAAATGGCTTACCTCACAGAAGAGAAGCAAGAACAATTACCACATTACTTCAAAAGCCTAGCAAAGCTCACCCAGATGACTGCAAGGAAAATCCTGCAGGCCCTTGGTTTCATGGCATCTTGCATTCTACTGATTCCACTGGCAAGACTACACATGGGAAAACTGCAATGGTACCTAAGGTTTATGGTCTCAACACAGCCACAACTTGGAAGCAATTTATCCCACTCATCCCATGTCTACAAAGGGAATTTCTGTGGTGGGCCCAAGCAAGCCAGTTAAACAAAGGTATGCCTTTCAACAAACCTCAAACAAGCCAAACTATTACAACGGACGCCTCAGACCATGGATGGGGGGCGCACATGGAGGGCAGATGTATTCAAGGGCAATGGACTCCCCAGGAAGTACATCTACACATCAACCAAAAAGAGATGTTAGCAGTAATGCATACAATCGAGGCCTTCGGAAAATATCTTCAACAAGGTCATCTACTAATAAAGACAGACAACACCACTGTTATGTGGTACATAAACAAGCAGGGAGGTACTCATTCATACCCCCTTTGCAGGCTAACAATGACTCTTTGGGAAAAGTCCCTGAAACTGAACATACAGCTGCAATCCCAGTTTGTTCCGGGCAGGGACAATGTTCTGGCGGACAGTCTAAGCAGAAACATCCTGGATCCGCACGAATGGATGTTGCATCCAGACATTTTTGCACAAATAACTCAGACATGGGGGAGGCCGGACATAGATCTCTTTGCCTCCCACCTCAATCATCATCTGAAAAAGTTCTGCTCGAGGACACACCATCCACAAGCCTGGAGAATAGACGCTCTTTCATTCAGCTGGAACTCCCTAACAATCTATGCGTTCCCACCTCTACCATTAATGATCAAGGTGTTACTGAAGATCAAAGCAGAGCAACCGAAAGGCATCTTAATAGCTCCAGATTGGCCAAGACAGCACTGGTATCCATTACTAAGGAGCATAACTTGCACCAAGCCGTGGCCCCTGCCTCTATGGCCTCCACTGTTGACTCAGCACAATTACAGGACGGTTTATCCCAACTTGCAAACTCTACAGCTGACAGCTTGGAGGGTTCCATAATTTCTCCCCATGTCTCTCTCTCCAAGGAAGTTCAACAGATACTACTGGAAGCACGCATACCTTCCACCAGAAAAGCTTATTCAGCCAAATGGAAGAGATTCAACATCTGGAATGCCAACAAGGGACAGGATGCATCAGTAATGAGCATCCCACAGATATTGGAATACTTGGCAGACATGCTGCATAATGGACTTTCCTATTCTTCCATAAAAATACACGTCTCAGCAATTTCAGCAAATTACAACACTGATCCACCTGTGTTTTCACATCCTTTGCTAAGGCAATTTCTAAGAGGGATAAAGAATATCAACCCTCCCAGAAAACCACCAGTGCCTGCATGGGACCTTAATTTCGTGTTGGAAAAATTAACTCTTCCTACTTTTGAACCAGCAGCATCTTCAGAATTGCAATTTCTTTCCTGGAAAACAGTTTTCCTGTTGGCAATTACCTCAGCAAGAAGAGTTTTGGAGATACAGGCCCTCATGGCAGTACCTCCATTCCTCATTTTTCATCAGGACAGGGTTTCTTTAAGAACCAATCCTTCTTTAATGCCAAAAGTGATATCCAGGGTGTCTCTGAATCAAGCAATTCACCTGCCTACTTTCTTCCCCAATCCTCAAAATAAAGGGGAAAAGCTGCTGCACACTTTGGACATTCACAGACAACTACGCTACTACTTGGACAGAACAAAGGCCAACAGAAAGTCTGACCAACTATTTGTAGCATACGCTGCTGGAGTGCAAGGAATGGCAATTTCCAAACAAACAATTTCAAAATGGATTGGGCATTGCATCAGATTCTGTTACTCTTTCCATGGAAAGGGTATGCCAGCCAATATCAAGCCACACTCCACCAGAGCTACAGCCACCTCCACAGCTTTCCTAAGAGGGGTGGCTACAAAGGACATTCTAGAAGCTGCTACATGGAGCTCCGTGCATACATTTTCCAAGCACTACAACCTGCCTTTATATTCCAGATCCCGAGCAGGCTTTGCTTCGGCAGTCCTGCAGGGCATTTTAGCTACACCATCCTTATCTTAGAGCCTACCACCCCCAGCTTGGCTATGATATTCAACCCATATGTAAGGACTGCAGTTGCATTCTTGAAGGACATAGTACAGTTTTGTACCTACCATAAATGTAGCTGTCCGATAGATATGCAACTGCAGTCAGGTTTTCCCTCCCTCCTACCCCTCTGTGTATTGGGTCCACTTCCCTCCTTTTATTCTTAGCTGGGGGTATCTGTTATGGTGTATCTGTTTATTACTGTTGTGTATGTCTGGAAATTTGAACCAGTTCTAAATTTAACCTTCCTTGGAGGGCACCTGGCATCTGGGGCAAGAAACACTGAGGAAGATGGCGTCGGCTGATGCTTTTATACCCCAGCCGCTCTGACGTCGGGGAGGAGGCGACATCAGCCGACGCCGGACCCAGACTTTGGAATCCGGCCGACCGAGGGCTGCCTGAGGCAGGACAACCCATATGTAAGGACTGCAGTTGCATATCTATCGGACATCTACATTTATGGTAGGTACAAAACTGTACTTTGTGTGACTTTGTGGAGCCTTTCAAGTCTGAGTACTTCAGTCAGACAACATGTCAGTGGTTTGGTATATCAACAAACGAGGAGGAACCAGTTCCTACCCCTTGTGTCGAGAAGCTGTCAGAATGTGGCAGTGGGCGATCTCATCCATCCGCTTTCTCACAGCAACCATATTATTCCAGGGAAGTCCAGTATGATAGCAGACAAGCTGAGCAGGTGCATGCTTCTACCCCATGAATGGTCCCTGAATTAGAATGTGATGGAAAGGATATTATATTGATCTTTTCGCCTCTCCCCTAATCAACAAGTGCAGCAGCTACTTTGCCCTGATCCCCCAAATGGGGAGTTACCGAGGGATGCTCTTCTTCACAGTTGGCCCCCTGTCTACTTTATGTCTTCCCCAGAACTCCATTAATCCCAAAATTTCTGCAGAAAGCAGACAGGTTGAAGAGCAAAGTAATCCTCATTGCACCATATTGGCCTCGACAGATTTGGTTCCCCTTCTTCTGGCCGCACTTACTTCAACCGTGGATTCTGGATCCAACTCCAGACCTCCTGTCTCACCCAACGGGCATAATTCACCTCGATATACCCAATCCCAGACTGACAGACTGGTTTCTCCAGTTCCATTAATAGCCAGATGACGTATGCTCTCCTCTCCAGCCCAACACGTACTCCTGTTTCCTCCTAAACCATCTACACGCAAGCTATATTCCAGTAAATGGAAAAGATTCACTCACTGGGCATTACAAAATAAAATTGATCCCTTTTCTGTTCTGATTCATGATATACTTGATTTTTTAGCCCAGATTTTCAACGAAGGGCCATTTTCTTCAGCTATCAAAGTCCATTTGGCAGCAATATCCAATTTTCAAATTGGTTTCAAAGGTACTTCACTTGCTTCACATAAACTCTGCAGAGCATTTTTGAGAGGAACTCTCCTTTTAAAGCCCTCTTATAAAGACCCTACTTCGCCTTGGAACCTAAATTTGGTGCTGCAGGCTGTTATACAGCCCCCTTTCGAACCAGCAGCGAAGTGTGATCTCAAATTCCTTTCTTGGAAGACTGTATATTTGGTAGCCATAATTTCTGCAAGAAGAATTCCAGAAATTCAAGCCTTATCTTCCAGTCCACCATATTGAATTTGTACAAAGACAGAGTATCTCTCTGTACTAATTCATAATTTTTACCAAAGGTGGTTTCAGAGACAAATGTCAAACATTCCGTCAATTTTACCAATATTTTTCCAAACTTTGAGAACAAAGGTGAATACTTGTTGCATTTATTAGATGTTTACAGATAACTGCATTTTTACCTTCGTAGAACCAAAGAAGGAAATCTGACCAATTATGTGTTTCCTTCTCAGATGTTAAATTGGGTAAACCAGTCACCAAAGTAACCTTATCTAGATGGTTTACCAGTTGTATTTTTTTCTTTTATGATCATTTGAGCATGACCTTGCCAACATTTTTATGAGCTCATTCTGCTAGAGCAATGACAACTTCATCTGTTTTCCAGACTAGAGCCTGTATGGATGACATTTGCGCAGCAGCAACTTGGGCTACCCCTCATACCTTTGTTACTCATTACAAATTGGATCTGGTCTCCAGGGTGGAGCATCATTTGGTTCAATGGTGCTGAGGAACATCTCTCCTTGAGTCCACCCAGGATCTAGGTAGCTGGGGACTCTGTCCCATAGGTTGAGGATAGAATGAAAATTGGCAACATCAGATAAAGAAGTTATGTACTCACCATAGTGTTCCATCATTCTTCCTCACCTCACCACTCACCAACCCCCTACCTTTGAACTCCTAGATGAGAGAGTATTCTTAGGTGGGCACTTACATTGTACTGAGCTCCAGATATAGTCTCACCGGATCCTTATATTTTCTTTTACGTCTATAGCAAACAAGATCTGAGTTACTTAGGAAGGGTGCAATATGGGCAAGGAGAAGCTTGAGAGTTTTTTTGGTTACCACGAGCTGTTGTGGTTGAGTCAGATCCTAGAGATCGAATCCTAACCCATAGGTTGAAGAAGAATGAAAATGGGCAACACAGATGGAACTTTATGGTGAGTACATAACTTATTTTTTTCTCAGTTCTCCAGGATCCCTTGTCAGATGGTTTTGGTAAGGATTGGAATGGAGCGTAATCTGTGTTTTCTTCTCTTGTCCCAAATACTGATTCTAAGGAGATTGTTGCCTCAGTTTCTGTTATAGAGGAATTTTTTTTTTTGCTGAGTCTGGGTTGAGAATGAGTAAATTATTCCACTGCGAAGAGGTAGATGTTCTGTTCTATAAAATAATGTTACAGTGTGTTACAAGTCGATGTGTTATACTGTACTCCCATATTATGTCAGCCTTGGAGGATGCCTTTTACTTAGCCTGCAGTAATCTTGATAATCAACCTTCAGTCCCTGAAAAGACAGACAGACTTTATAAAGTTCCTCTCCAGCTGCTGACAAGTTTTTGGTCAGTACTAATCCTTCCCTTCTAACAACGATGGTAAAGCTTTTGACAGGTTTGGGTCGATAGTTTTTTTCCTCTTCTACTTTAGCTTTCAGAATTTTGAACTGCCAGACTAATTTTTTGAAGTACTTGCTGCCTTGTGTTGGCAGTCTGAGGAATTTGTCTGCCACTTTGCCTTCAGAATTCCTTTTTGAATCCTATCATTACTACTATGTCAATTATCTAAACTTGCTTTAAAAAAGTGTGTATGATTGTGCTGACTCTGTCCAGGGCTGCAGCTGTTATTACTGTGATGAGATGTTTTGTCTGGGTAGACAGTCAAGTTTTCTGAGGATGTTAAATCTGAAATTTAAATTCTTCTTTGGATAAGAAGGTGCTGTTTGGTCTTCTACTACTTGGGTATGCAAATAGTTTGCTGAAGGAGGCAAATTGTTTCTAGGGATTAGTAAAATTTTTCATCCCTCTTTTCCTAAAATCTACTTTAACTCCTGGTTGTTTTTCCAAAATGCAAATTGAGCAGCAAGCTTCTGGCAGGCACAGCTTTAAGAAAGTGTCAAGAGAGATCAAGTAAAAAAAAAAAAAAAAAAAACATGGATCCCTTCAGAAAAAATGGACAGGTCTCCATTTTGGAATGACTATGTCAGCATTTTCTCTCCCACCCACTTCTTCGAATCTGCCCTTAAGACTGGTTGTCAGTCTTTGACTTTGGCATCAGATTTTCTCAGACAAATTTGTCTTGAGTAGTTCAAGCGGATTACAGTCTTCCTCCTTTTTCCTCACCTTCCAAGCCACAGAGAGCTATTTCCTCTGGGTGTAAGTGATATGCATTCCTTGGATGTCATAGAGCCATTTCAATTAAATCAGATGAGGAAAAGATTATATTCAAGAATTTTCTGATGCCAAAAAGGGATGCTTCCTGAGGACTAGTTCTTAACGTTTCCTTTCCCATCTTGTTTGTGAAAGTATCAAAGTTCAAGATGTTGATTTTACAGAGCCTGTTACCTTTCATTCCTTTGCAGAGTTTCTTTTTTTTCTAGAATCTCAAGACCTGAAAGATGCTTATCACATTCCCATTACCAGAGAGTACAGAGGTTTCCCCTGATTTTCTGTGTCTGTGTCACATTATCAGTTTTCTGCAGCTCCAAGGATATTTACAAAGTGTCTAGATCCAGAAATATTTAATTGCAGACTGCAGAGCATTCATGTGTTTCCGTATTTAGACAACTTGCTTATATTTGCAGTCTTTTTCCAGGTGCCAGGAGTCCCTTACCTGAGTTTACAAGCGTCCATCTCAACCTGGGTTTTTAGATCAACAGTCAAAAATCCTCCTCAATTCCTAATGAAAAGATATTGTTTCTAGGATGCCTTGGATTCTTCCCTGCAAAAGGCATTCAAAACTCAAGAGAAAGTGAACTTGTATCTGGAAGTCTTCCCGAGTTTTTTCCAGTGAGTCTCAGGCTTCAGCCAGAGAGTATCTCAGGGTTCTAGGATTTATGGCATCCTTAATTCTTATGATTCCTCTTGCCTGCTTACACATGAGAAAAATTCAGTGGTTCTTAAAAAAAACTAAGTTCACCCAACATTCTCACCATTTGGAATTTCAAATTCCAATCTTGCATTTTGTGAAGGGAGAACTGCTTTGTGGGTCGAACAATTTTCCCTGAGTACAGGTCTCCTATTCTGTCTTCCAACCAGTGCTCAGCTCAGTCTGTTATGACAAACATGTCAGATTTTGCTTAGAGTGCTATATCAGTGTGGGTAAAAGTGCAGGTTCATTGAAACAAAGCAGACAGACCAAAGCACGCAAATGTGAAAGAGATGTTAGCTGTGATCCACACCATAGAATCTCTGCATCATTTGTGGTTCCTTGACCCACTGCAGTTGATTGCAGACAACACCACAGTGTTGTGGAATATAAACAGGGAGGCGGTAGGTTTTATCCTGTGTGCAGATTGACTGTGGTAGCTTGGGATGTCACTTTGAGGCATCATTTAACTCTCTCAGTTTTCTACATTCTGTCAGGCCAAATATAGTGGCAGACAAGCTGAGCAGGACCAGGACCAGGGCAGACCCCCCCCCCCCCAGAAATGAGGGGATTTTCCAGGATTTGATCCACTTGTGGGGAATATTTCAGAGAGATCTGTTCTCCTCACTTCAAAATAGACAACTAAATATATTTTGCAGTATGACTCCCTGCCGGTAGGCCTGTAAACAGATGCTTTTCCATTCCCCTGGTCAGGAATGTTCCTTTTTTTCCATAATTTCCAGGGTCATTCTGATGTTAAGAAGGACTTCCCAAACAGGTTTCCAATTTTAAGTAGACATTTTGTATACACTTTGTCTCTGCAAAGATAATATAATTTTGTTTGAAGCCATGTTCTTCATAGGGAAGTGAGCCATATTTTTATAGGTATTTGGTATTTGCTGTGAGCTTGTTTGTTCAAGTGTTTTTGCACTTGTACATAGGGGTGGATACGCCCCTGTACTGCTTTAAGAGAATCAGAAGGTGCTTCTGTTTTGATGCTAGTGTTACTATGGCATACTTATTTTGTGAAGGAAGATTCCAGTTTTGTATGATAGAATAACTGAAGCTGAAGTGGACAACTGCTCTGAGCAGTTCTACGTTTTTGATGTTTTGAATTCTTGTTATCTTGTGATTTCTTATTGTTTTACTGTTTAGTTAACACGTTTTGTATTTTTCTTGCTCTCTTAAAACAGTACAGTTTGAGGTCAGCCTCATACAGTTTATGGTGTGACTGGTTATTGTTTAAGGGTACTCCCATACTGTGAGGTGTAGTGAAGTATTGGCTAGTAAGTCTGTAGTTTTTGTGGTCTTACAATTTTGCTGTCCGAATGGACATAGTGGTATTTCTTTTTTTTTTGTACTTCCAGCAGTCAATCTCACTGCATTTTAGACTGATATCAGATTAAGATGTGCAGTTTTCTGTTTTTAAGGCATTCCATTGTAAGCTGTTTTTACAGCTTTTCTTTTATTTATTTATTTTTTTGGCTTAGGTCACTTAGTAAAATAATCACTCTTTTTTCAGTTTACATCATTAATTGCTTAAGCTCTTTTGTGAGCCATTTTTAAGATCCACTCCTTCACCTGACTGCAGTTGTAGAGTGATGTTTATCAGTGAGCCAGTTCTTTTGTAGTGCATGCAGCTTAGTGATTATGCTCGAAAATCAGAAAAAGTAAACCTGTTGTGCGCTTCTCCACCATGAGACCAGACAGTAACAACTCTTCCATAGGATCATAGGAGGTTACTAGGCTATTGGCCTTGAGTCCCTTATAAGCATAGCCAAGAGTTTGGCCCATGTTTAGACAAATCAGCGCCTGATGCCCCTGTCCAGTGGGGACACGGGTGGAATCCCAGGGGTATATTTTCTGTTTCCATCCAGGTTGCGCTTAAAAACGGGTAAAGAGGTACTCTGCGTGATGTGGAGAGGGAGTCTGCTCCATAGATAGGGGAGTCTCTGGCACACAAATGTGTCCCACCAACAAGTCTTGTTAATGTCACAGACCAGGTTGAGGCAGAGTGTGCGGGTTACTCAAGTGGAGCTTGACTTGCGGATATGCAGTTGTCCTTTCAAGGTGGGATCCGTGATTGCCACATATGCCAGACAGAGGTCACCTCTGAGGAGTCTCTATGAAACTAAGTATGGGGATAGGGCTTTTAGCCTGTCTGTGTATGGTAGATGTTTGAGGCCCTGGATTCTCCTGGTAAGGAACCTGTGTAGTCTCTCCAGCTGCTGCATGTGCTTTGCGAGGTACGTGCCACAATGGGGTGTTGTACTCAGTAATGGGCCTTATAAGGGAAGAATACAGGGATGTTATGACCTCTTTGTCCCTAGATGAGATACCCTTGCTTATGAGGTGGGCCATGTAGAAGGCTTTCCGTACAGTGGAACCAACATGGTGGTCAAAAGTCAGGTTACTGTCAACTTGGGTACCCAAATCCCTCACGACTGATTGCATGCTTAGGACATTGTTATTAATGTGTAATTTGTGGGGACGTCATTCTCCCCAAAGGGGATGATGATGCGTTTTTTGGTATTCAGCTTGAGGCCATGTTTTTGGCACCAGTCATTTGTCTGAGTGAGACCTTCTTCCAGGATGTCCACATCACTAGGGGAACTGATGACAGCACCCAGCTTGCAGTCATCTGCAAACTTGATCAGCCACAGTCCACTGGTTTTAGCCTGTACCTCAGAAAAGTATATCCCAAATAACAGAGGCCCCAAGACCGAACCCTGGAGTACGCCGCTTGTTATGGGTCTACTGCTTGAGTTGGCTTCCCCTACTTTGACTGTGTGGGTTCTATCAGTGAGCCAGTCTGCTACCCATCTGGTAATATATGGATTGATGCCTAGTTGAGAGAGCTACCCATTTGGTAATATATGGATTGATGCCTAGTTGAGAGAGTTTATCTATCATGCCCGAATGGGGAATAGTGTCAAATGCTTTGGCCAGGTCAAGGTAGGCGGTGTGCACTGTCTTCCCCTCTTCCATGGCTTTGGTGCCCGTCTCAAAGAAGTCAACCAACTTTAGCAGTGGGATAGAGTGTTTGGAGGTTGCCAGTGTCCTTGTTAATGAGGTCCATGATAATCCATTCCCTGGCCTTGCAGATCAGGCTAGTTAGGCTGATGGGTGTATAATTTCCCAGATCGGTGGATGCTCCACCTTTGTGTAAAGGGATGACAGTGGCTGTCCTCCACTCAGCTGGGATGAAGCCAGTACTCAGGCTTTGGTTGAATAGGGTGCCTAATGGTGGTGCAAGTTCCTGCCTGAGTTCACGTAGGATGCAGCCTGGGATATCAGGTCCCATGGAGGCTGTATTTTTTTGCCTTTGAGAGAACAGTGATGACATGTTCCCTAGATATACAGGAAGGGTACAGGTACTGGGAATGTCCTGATTTACTGATGGGGGGACAGAGGGGTAAAAGTTTTCGCTGACTCTGTCAACTAGCAAGTTTGCTATATGTACAGCATTTGTATATGTGGTGTCCTTGATCACCAGTTCTGAGCAGATCTGGGTGCTTCCTTTGAGGTTGCGGACATATGTGAAGAAGGCCTTATGATTGCCTCGAATAGATGTGGCCAATTTGGACTCGGAAGTTTGCTTTGGAGGATTTCACTAGTGCTGTTATTTGCATGTTCAGGATAAGGAGACAATGCTTCCAGTTGGGCACCTGCTCCTTCTTGGTCTTGAACAGCAATTTTTTCCTTTTGTTATAGAGTTTATTTATTACAGATGTCCACCAGACAGGTTTACTCTTCCTTGTGGAGGATGATTTAGTCCTGTCGGGTATTCCTGATTCCATGCATCTATATAAATGCTCATATAGTGCTTTAGTGTAGTTTTGGATATTGGTGCCAGTTCCTGTAGAGGGGGAGGGGGCTGTGATGCTGTTTATACCATCCCTCAGGAGGCTGTAATCAGCTTTGGAGAAGTTTTTATGTCTGATTCTAGCTAGAGGGGGGTTGGGGGTGATGGTGGTTTCGAAAGTGACCTCTTTGTGGCGGGATATTACCAGGGAGGATGATACTATAGGAATCCTGCCGTGGTTACCCATGTTGGTTAATACCAAGTCCAAGATGTTATCACCTCTTGTGGGGGTATCAACTAGCCATTCCAAGACATTTGCATTGACAAAATCAAGGAATCTCTGTACATTTGTATTCTGGCATGAGTAATTCTTCCAATCTATGTTTGGAAGTTAGTCACCTAGGATCAGGGTGAAGGGTTGGATCTTGATAGATTCGAACAGGTCCAAATAGGCGGGATTGGGCATCTTGAGTCAGATTTAGGGGCCGATAGCTAGCTGTGATTTGAATAGGGGGTCTTGTCAATGGTTAACTTTACCTAGAGTGTCTCCTATGCGTCATACTGTTTGATCAGCCTGGAGGTGTGTATGTCTTTAATGTATATTGAACCTCCACCTCCTTTGGCTTTACTGCCCACAGTTTTGGGTCTGAATGTATGATAGGATGAGTGACCAGGTAAGGCCGGGGTGCTCTCCACAACTTTAAACCAGGTTACTGTGACTGCACAGATGTCAGCATTTTGCAGGGCTAGGAATGCTTGCAATGAGTGCAGTTTCATGTTTAGACTCTCTGCGTTTAGCAGCATGACCTTTAATTTGTGTTTTTGTTGAGATTTTTATGTTGGTAGTTTTAACCTCATCACTTTGCCTAAAAACGGCAAGAGCAGCCTATCTCTGGCAAAGCATCGTGGTCTGTCGATCATATCTTCCCAGGCTGTCAGGTACTGGATCCCCCTGGAATGACACCAGAAACTAAGCCAATTGTTAAAGTCAATCATTTTCTGTTTGTATTGTTGCATCATTCTGGGTGAAGGCAGAATGCTGCTTAAGGCTAGGGACACACAATCAGCTCATGTCCCTCTTCATATAGTCCAGAGAGGTGTGTCTCAAGTCATTCACGCCAACATGGACTATGACAGAGTCATAACAGTATCTGTTGTTGAGAGACTTGAGTACGTATGTGATATAGCGGATTCTGGCACCTAACAGACAACTAACCGTGACTTTCTCCTTATCCAGTCTGGTGAGAGACACATCTGTGTGTCTCACAATGGAGTCTTCTATGACTTGTATGTTGGGTTTATGGTGAAGCCTTAGTGGTTGTGAGGCACAGGCGTGTGGACTATGCATGGTATGTGGTGTGGAGTGCTGTGGAGATTGCATATGTTTTTGCCTCGGAGGTCTCCTTTGTTTGACTGTTTATGTGGAAGGCTTCTGCATATCTAGGTGTGTGTTGTGCAGGTGTGCGTGGTGTTTGAGGTGTAGTGATTGTGTTGACAACCTTTTTGGTGCCAGATAAACTGGCTTGAAGGGGAGAGAGCTTGGACTCTATAAGTTCCAAATGTAGTTGCACCTCTCACAAATTATGTTCCTAGATGGTGGTAGTAGACGGTTGTTTGTGTACATGAGGCAGTTGCTACACTGTCTCAGGATGTCCATATCAACCGGACTGGCAGGAGAAACTATAGGAAATTGTCCGTTCGTATTTGCCAGAATCTGAGGGAGAAAAGGCAGGGAGAGCTAAGGGGAGGGCCTAAAGCCCAAGTGCTTAAACCAAAACTAAGAGCTTAGAATAACACTTAAGAATAACACTTAATTTAGACAGGCTTTAAACCAGCAGTAATAAATGCAACAGAAAAGATGCAGTTGAACACTTTAGACAACAAGCATCAAGTAGCAGGAAAAAGCAAAGCAAGATGAAGTAACAGCATAGTAGGAAGAAACACAAACTAGAAAATATAAGCAGCTGAATAAAGTGCCTTTTTCCCTCTTTTTTTATAAAGTAAAAAGGGAGAGAGCAGGAACAGAAGATAATTCAAGGTTAAGGGACTAAAGGATTTGGCCTTCCCAAATGATCTCTGTATTAGGTAGAATGAGCTAAAGAAATGGGACTGGGAGGAGTGTCCCAGATGAAATTTACAGTAGGCACCGGCAACTGCAAAAGCCAACAAGTTAAAGAACACAACAGCGATGGGGGGGGGGGGGTTTCAGCAAGACCAGAAAACAAAATTTTGCCAGCAAATATATAAATAATTCAGTCAAGTAAAAATAAAGACAGTGCAGAACTCTGAACAGTTAAAGTGCCAAAAATATACTTATCAGCTCTATATTTCCAGATTGTTTGAGAAGCACTCTGTCAGAATAGAAGGAGATTCTAGAAATGATATGCAGAGGTTTGTAATATTTGTTACACATCCCCCAAGTACTTTTACAGTCCGCTGTCACAGAAAGGATGTTACTTCACAAACTGTCTCTGAAGTACTTGATTCCTATTTTCGCTCTCTCTGTGGATGTTTACAGTCATCCGTTTGTAAACAATTTAGTTAACTATGAACAGAATTTAAAAACTACTCCTGACATTTTTCTCTAATAATAATTACTTGCCATCTAAGAGACAGCCCTCCCTAAGTGCTTTACTGGTTTTAAAAGCTGGTAAAACTCTTCATGTTTTTTGTAGCTGGTAGTACACGGAGTGCATAAAACTCCATACACTACAAAAAGTTATGATCAGGTTTCAGCAGTCATAACCAGTTACTGTGTGTTCTTGACATGGATGCCAAGATTCACCTCGAGTGAATTTCTTGACATCCATGTCTCAAGCACATAATATGACTAAAATCAGAGACCCAATCATAGCTCTCAATGTAATGATGGAACGCCACTTCTTGTTGTTGGGAATTTAGTGCTTAGACCCGTATGGCTGATACTAGATCTGTAATGAAATCCTGTTCAGAATGAGCATCACTACCTACTGGTTGTGAAGCTATGGAGTGGTATGGGCTTTTTACAGAATCAGTAGAACAGTATCTGACTGCAGTCACTGATTTAAGGTTGTACTTCTGCATGTGCAGAATTGTGTGTTAGGAATAGTTAGGGCTAATTACTTCCTGTACCAACTTAGAGAACTATTTTTGAGCACAAAGGTGATACATTTTTTTGTGATTTCAGGTGCACTTATGTAAAAGTCTCCCTCTGTTACATTTTGTTAGTGGTTGGTGCCGCAGTGTCTGTTATATACACTTATAGTTGAAGTATGAGTTCAGCATTAGGGTTACTACTATCCTAGCATGACTGTATTCTCTAAAGTTTGTTGTTTCTATAACCTGTACATTGATGTAGTTATTATACACTAACATTAGTTCTACATCTGTTGTATCTCCTGCCAAGAATAGCCCGTCTGGTCATTATACCAAAGCCTTTAGCACTTGTAGGCGTTGTATGTCACATGTATGCTTCCTGTGCATGGCATGTTTGGAATTTACTTTTCAGAAGTACAGGCAAAAACAAAGGGCATGTGGCTAACAAAGTATGCCAATGACTGCAAACGAGGCACTATCATTGAATCCCCTAGTGACATTGACACCCTCCAGAAAGGTCTTACTCAAACCAACGATTGGCGCCAATGTCATGTGCTCACGTTAAATAATAAAATGTGCATCATCATCCCTTTCGGCAAGGGAGACGTCCCTGCAAAGTACCACATTAACAACAACACCTTGAGTACCCAATCTGTGTTGAGAGATCTAGGCACACAGGTTGACAGCGGCCTCTCCTCTGACTGTCATGTTTTAACAGTGGTAAGAAAAGCCTTCTCCGTTGCCCATCTTATCAAGAAGGGCATTGGCTCCAGATAAAAGGTTATAACCCCCCCCCGTACTCCTCCCTTATTAGACCAATTATAGAGTACAATGCACCCTTTGGTATGTATCTCGCCAGGCACCTTCAACAATTGGACAGACCTTAGAGGTACCTTACAAAGAAAATTCAAGGTGTCCAACTCCTGTCCTATGCTGATAGACTAAAGTCCATGTCATTATACTCTAGACTACTCAGGGGTGATCTCTGCCTTGCCTATAGAACAACCGTGGATCCTACCGTGATGGAAATGCTTCACCCACTGTAGTGAGCTCAGCATGAGAAGCAACGTTAACAGGACCTGCTGGAGAGACAGGTTCATCTTCCAGAGGCTCCCCCTACTCTGGAATGAGCTTCCAAACCTAGTAAAACAGAACCATTCACTGACATCTTTCAAGTGTAATGTGGATAATTGGATGGGAAATCACAAATTCACCCCTAGAGTTTCACCTGTATCCCTTCTGGACAGGGGCAGCAGGTGTTGAGTCAGGTCTACTAATAGCATTAAAAGAGGGAAAAACTTGACTAGGCTTGTAAGGGCCTCAGGTCCATTAGCTTAGTAACCTCCTGTGACCCTATGATAGAGCATAAAGGTGACATACAGATACACACACTTAGAACTTCTTTTCTGCCAGTCCGATTGCCATTGTTGAATGTCAGTCTGAACTCCCTTCCACTTTTACCAAGCCATGTTTTCAGATGAAGTACCCCGTTATTTTTTTGTGCTTATGCTCATCTCATCTCATCTCATCCAGGAAAGTAAAATGTCAGTGTGGGAGGCAAATTTTCCATAAAGACTGCAACAACCATTGTCTCTTCTGTTTTGGTGTTTCCCATGATCATACTCAGTCATCTATATGCCTGGCATTTGTGCCTAAGACCCTTTCTAGTTGTCTCTTCTTCCTGTCCATATATCTGGAGAACCAGAATCTTAAATTGTTGGTTCAGAGTGCTAGGGCAGAATCCTTCCTTCCTGAGGGCTAGCCATCTGCCAAGAGGAAGGCCAAAATGTTACGTCTGATCTGGCTGCTGTCCAGCCTTCTGTGGATGTCTCTTGCAAGGTTGGTAAAAGCCTGGAGGGGACTGTCCAGTAGTTGCTTTGAATTCCTCTGCAGTGACCCCCCCCCCCATCAGAGGCCAGCATGAATCCAGCTTCTTGCATGTCCTCAGACGCTTTTCAGACCTTTGTACCTGACATTATTGGGAAATTTTGTATGATTATTTCTAAAGGGGGGATTCCTCAGAGTTTGAGCAGACGTCCAGCAGAAAAAAAAACAAACAAACCAAAACCAAAGTGCATTTCCCCCTGTTGTTAAGGATGCCCAACATGAATGGCAGGATTTCACTCTGGGTTTATTTAATGCTTTGATGACCTTGAAGTCTCCTCAAGAGGTCCCTGTTCCTTCTTCCTGGTCTTCCACTCCA
This sequence comes from Protopterus annectens, assembly GCF_019279795.1. NCBI lineage: Eukaryota > Metazoa > Chordata > Ceratodontiformes > Protopteridae > Protopterus > Protopterus annectens. The sequence goes on from NC_056747.1 coordinate 953,288,017, forward strand.
CTCAAGAGGACTAGAAAATTGGATTCCTCGAATTAGGACCTAGACTCGGGGGAAGAAGACTTATTCTTCCCATATCGCTTCCCCCTTGGACTTTGGTTCAGAAGAGGAAGAGGATTCCATAAGTCCATATTCCCCCTGGAAGAACTGTCCTTTGGGGATATCATTGCCTGCATGATAAATTGTTTTAAGTGGGATTGTTTTCAAGTGTTTGAGATTCAGAAAAGATATTGTGAGCTCCTACAGATGGACTGTTCTAAGTCATCTGCTGCTTCGCTGTTCTGGCTGCCCTTCTGGATACTTTCTCTGCAGCTCCTGACACTCAGCCCCCTGCACCTAAGAAGCCAGATAGATTCTATAAAATGCCTGAGGGGTACCAACTCCTTTATAAATGCCCATCTACTGACCCTTCTGTAGTGTCACTTTCCTCTGACAAAGCCGTACAAATTATCGACCTTCTGATAAGGATGGTAGGGCAATGGGAAAGTTGAGCAAGAAAGTTTACACTGCTGCCATTTTATCCTTTAGGGCCATCAACTACCAGACTCGTATGACCAGGTATGTCTTGGCACTCCTTTCTCAGGTTTCTAAAGTGGTTTCTGACCTTCCTGACTGTGAGAAGTCGTCTTTGGTCCTTACCCTGCTGGGATGTACTTCTCAAGTTGCAGGCCACTCAGTCAAATGAATCTGGGATGCAGCTAATGCCTCTTCCAGGCTTCTGCCTTTGGTTCTGTTATGTTGTAAAGACATGCATCTGGAGCATTTCTTCCTGGGCCTCTGCTGAAAATTGCCTTCGTTCCAAGCTGAACTTTTCAGGTAAACAAATTTTAAATAAATAAATCAGACATTGTTGGCTTCATGTTCAGGCTTTGCCTGATAACATTAAAGCCAAACTCTTGAATGCTCCTTTGGATAATAAAAGTGTTTTTGGATCTGCTGTTGCTGAACTTTTTAAGTCTCTGCAGGACAAGGGGAAGGCCTTACAGGAGCTGTAGTATATTTTTGTTTCTCCTATTCCCAAATTTCAGGGGAATTATCCCTCTATGTATGCATTTGTTCAGAGACGATCTCATCCTGCTAAGGGTATGAAGGGTTCTAGGTGAGTGCCTCCTGCTAAGTCTACTCAGACTCCTGCCTCCCAGAAACCTGCTTTTCAGGACAAACCAGGTTCTGTGTGGCAGTTTGCTTCATCCTTCCATTGGCCAGGTTCCCTTGTCCCTGTCTCTTCCAAATTGGCTAGAAGTTACTCAGACTGTTAGGTTCTGTCCATTATCTGTTAAGGATATTTCATGATTTGGAAGCCCCCTCCTCCCCTTTCAGGAATTCCTAGGCCTCCTCAGGAACAGATCTCTAATTTCCTAGAAGTTCGTTATTCTCTTTTGGCTCAGGGGACCATTCAAGCTGTGCCTCCTGCCCAAGTGGAGAAGGGGTTTTATTCCACAATGTTTCTGATACCACAAAATAGTACCACAAAATAGAGGGCATATAGAGACCAATTCTGGATCTTTCCAGGATGAACACCCTCCTCAAAATTCCTTCCTTTCAGATGTTATCTCTGCAGCCATTATTTCCTTTTCTGCTACCCAAGGCCTTTCTGGTATCTCTGGATCTTAAAGATGCATGCCTTCACATCCCCATCCATCCCCTCTTCAGGAAATTTTTATGATGTCCTTCAAGAATGCAACTGCAGTCCTTACATATGGGTTGTCCTGCCTCAGGCAGCCCTTCGGTCGGCCGGATTCCAAAGTCTGGGTCCGGCGTCGGCTGATGTCACCTCTTCCCCGACGTCAGAGTGGCTGGGGTATAAAAGCAGCAGCCGACGCCATCTTCTTCAGTCTTTCTTGCCGCGCGGTGCCCGAAGCAGAAGCAGTTCGCAAGTGCCGGTCGGCCAGCTCCTGTGTTTTCCATTACCGAAGTCATCAAAAAGCTAAGTACCCCGTTGGGGATCCTTTTCTTGCCTCAGCCGATGTCAGATAAAACTGCAAAAGTTAATAACTGTTTGTCTTGTGGTAAACAAATACCTTATAAGGACTTCCATTCTTACTGCCTTCCCTGCCTTTGCCCAGACCACGACGTCTCGGCCTGTGCTGCCTGTGCTTGCTTCAATAAGCGCACTCTCAGGCGCCGGGCAGAATTTGCTGAAGACTTTTTTGGGGAAAATTTCTCCTATATCATGCCGTCGGAACAACCGACACCACATATTTCCAAAAAACGGAAGGACCGGGACCGACATTCTCGGCCTGCGACTTCCACCAACACCACGCCAAAACCTACCACGAGTGCATCGGTCTCTTCGGAGGCGGTAATTCAACCGCTCCAGACCGACGACACCGCTTTACCGCTCGCTTCGGCCCCGGAGGCTACCCCGGTGCCGGTTGTTGAATTTTCCTCCTGAAACCGAAGCCCATGATTTGCCTGACACCATACCGGTGGACAAAGTTACTCCAGCACGTGGGGAAGCTAGGCCTCCGGTGTCTATGTCCATCAAGGCCTACACACGTGCTAAGGCCGCCAGCCAGGCTAAGTCTCACCCTCCTAAATCTTTTTCTCAGGGTCCCACTTCTGATAAACAGATCATGACTTTAGCTGCAGATCTAATTTCCTTAATCAGAGGCTCCCAGGCTCATCCAGACAGAGGTTCTCAGCCGCCTGCAGACAAAAGGCCTAGGGTTGAGCAGACAGATACCCTTTCCTCAGATGATGCCTCTGGTGACTCTGACCATTCAGTTTCCCAGGAAGAATCCTTCCAGACCTACGAGGATTCTGATGCTGAGGAATCTATTCCTTCTGCCTCTCCTCCTGAGGATATTTCTTTCGGGGAAATTCTCCACTCCATGAGAGAGCATTTTCAGTGGCAGGGCCAGGAATTCTCCGACTCCAGGAAAAGGCTTTGTACTTTCCTTAAGTTACCCCAGCACAGGCCTTTAGCTATCCCACCAGTGTTAGATGTATTGGATGATGTGTACTCAGACTCGAGTGCTTCTCCTGATTCTCTCCCTCCTGCTCCTGTCAAGCCAGACAGATATTACAGGGTTCCTGAAACTCATAAACATCTATTTAAGGCCCATTCTGTTGATCTAGAAACTATTTCCCAGGGACCCAAAGGAGTGGCCACTTCCACGGCCAAAAATCCTTTGCCCGCAGACAGGGAATCTAGGTCCCTGGAGAGGTGGGGCAAAAAAGTTTATACCTCAACCACCCTTGCCATGAGGGCCCTTAACTGTCTTTTTCATATGTTTCAGTATCAGGATTTCTTGATGGATGATTTGCAGAAAACGTTAGCCTCTCCTGAGCCTTTAGATAGAAAGGCCTTGCAGGATTTGGTTCATAATACACAGCAGGTTAGCAATCACTTTCTTCAGTGTGGTTATGATGCATTGGAAGCTTCATGTAGGGCAGCTATGACAGGGGCCGTCATACGTAGACATGCTTGGTTGAAAGAACAGGCATTGCCAGATCATGTTAAAGTAAAGCTTCTAGATGCACCTCTGGAAAAACACAAGCTTTTTGGTGCTAATGCTCAGGATGTGTTGAAAACAATTGAGGAAAAGGCTAAATCAGTACAAAGAGTCAAAGATTTCCTCCAGGTTCAGCCACCTAGGTTCAGCAGGAATTGGCCTTCGAAGAATTGGTCCTTTCCAGACACTGACAAGTTCCAAAGGGGAAAAAATAGGCGTGCTCGAGGTAGAGGGCAATACCGAGGCTCCTACAGGGGCCGCCAATGGCAACCAACTAATCAGAGAAGTGGCGCAGGGACTTCTACTGCCCCACAGGGGCAATCACAATGACTTGGCTTTGACACCGCCGACCAAGGCTCAAAGAGAAGCACCTTTAGGTGGAAAATTATCCTTATTTTCAAAAAATTGGCACGTTTTAACAAAGGACAAATTGATTCTGGACATAATAGATCAAGGCTACAGGTTCCACTTCCAGACTTTACCAACAAGACAAGGCATGCCAAACCTGCCACAAAATCAAAGGGCAGAGGCACTCATACAAGTTTCAAAGCTGCTACAAATCAAAGCAATAGAAAAGCTTCCTACTCAGGAACAAGGCCAGGGATTCTACTCAAGACTGTTCCTTGTTTCAAGAAAAGAAAAGCAATGGAGACCTATACTGGACTTGTCTGCTCTAAACACTTTTCTCATTGTGCCAAAATTCAAAATGCTGACGTTACAGCAACTTCTTCCCATGCTGGGCAAGGGGTCTTGGCTGGTTACTCTGGACCTCAAGGAGGCATACCTGCATGTCCCAATCAGACACAGTTGCAGAAGATACCTCATATTTCTTGCAGGGTCAGAGCATTATCAATTCTCAGCATTGCCTTTTGGCTTATCTACTGCGCCCAGAGTATTCACGAAATGCCTGGCATCAGTAATTGCACACTGCAGACTCCGGGGGATACAACTATACCCTTACCTGGACGACTGCCTTATACAAGCGGACAGCAAGCAAGCCTTGATAAGAAACTTGAATTATGTCATTCACTTACTACAGGCTTTGGGATACACAGTCAACATTCAAAAGTCAAGACTACTGCCATCCCAACAAATAATTTTTCTAGGAGCCAAACTGGACACAAACTCACAAATGGCTTTCCTCACGGAAGAGAAACAAGAACAATTACCAGATTACTTCAAAGGCCTAGCAAAGCACACCCAGATGACTGCAAGGAAAATCCTGCAGGCCCTGGGTTTCATGGCATCTTGCATTCTTCTGATTCCACTGGCAAGACTACACATGAGAAAACTACAATGGTACCTAAAAAGTTTATGGTCTCAACACAGCCACAACTTAGAAGCAATCCACTCATTCCATGTGTACAAAAGGAATTTTTGTGGTGGGCTCAAGCAAGCCAGCTAAACAAAGGCATGTCTTTCAACAAACCTCAAACAAGCCAAACCATTACAACAGACGCCTCAGATCATGGATGGGGGGCGCACATGGAGGGCATATGCATTCAAGGGCAATGGGCACCCCGGGAAGTGCATCTACACATCAATCAAAAAGAGATGTTGGCAGTAATTCATGTAATTGAGGCCTTCGGAAAATATCTTCAGCAAGTTCATCTGCTAATAAAGACAGACAACACCACTGTTATGTGGTACATAAACAAACAGGGAGGTACTCATTCTTACCCCCTCTGCAGACTAACAATGACTCTTTGGGAAAAGTCCCTGAAACTGAACATACAGTTGCAATCCCAGTTTGTTCCAGGCAAGGACAATGTTCTGGCGGACAGTCTAAGCAGAAACATCTTGGACCCGCACGAATGGATGTTGCATCCAGACATTTTTTCACAAATAACTCATGCATGGGGGAGGCCGGACATAGATCTCTTTGCCTCACACCTCAATCATCATCTGAAGAAGTTCTGCTCGAGGACACACGATCCTCAAGCCTGGAGAATGGATGCTCTCTCCTTCACCTGGAACTCTCTAACAATCTATGCATTCCCACCTCTACCATTAATGACCAAGGTGTTACTGAAGATCAAAGCAGAACAACCGAAAGGCATTTTGATAGCTCCAGACTGGCCAAGACAGCACTGGTATCCATTACTAAGGAGCATAACTCGCACCAAGCCGTGGCCCCTGCCTCAATGGCCTCTGCCTTTAACTCAGCACAATTACAGGACGGTTCATCCCAACCTGCAAACTCTGCAGCTGGCAGCTTGGAGGGTTCCATGACTTCTCCCCATACCTCTCTTTCCAAGGAAGTTCAAGAGATCTTACTAGAAGCACGCAGGCCTTCCACCAGAAAAACTTATTCAGCCAAGTGGAAGAGATTCAGCATCTGGAATGCCAACAAGGGTCAGGATGCATCAGTAATGAGCATCCCACAGATACTAGAATACTTGTCAGAAATGCTACATAATGGACTTTCATATTCTTCCATAAAAATACACGCTTCAGCAATTTCAGCAAAATACAACAACGATCCACCTGTATTTTCACACCCTTTGCTAAGACAGTTTCTAAGAGGGATAAAGAATATCAAACCTCCCAGAAAACCACCAGTGCCTGCATGTGACCTCAACTTCGTGTTGGAAAAATTAACTCTTCCTCCTTTTGAGCCAGCAGCATCTTCAGAATTGCAATTTCTCTCCTGGAAAACAGTTTTCCTGTTGGCAATTACCTCAGCAAGAAGAGTCTCGGAGATACAGGCCCTCATGGCAGTACCTCCATTCCTCATTTTTCATCAGGACAGAGTTTCTTTAAGAACCAATCCCTCATTCATGCCAAAAGTGGTATCCAGGGTGTCTCTAAATCAAGCAGTTCACCTGCCTACCTTCTTTCCCAATCCCCAAAATAAAGGAGAAAAGCTGCTGCACACTTTGGACATACACAGACACCTGCGCTACTACTTGGACAGAACAAAAGCGAACAGAAAGTCTGACCAACTATTTGTAGCTTACGCTGCTGGAGTACAAGGAAAGGCAATTTCCAAACAAACAATTTCAAAATGGATTGGACACTGCATCAGATTCTGTTATTCTTTCCATGGAAAAGGTGTGCCAACCAATATCAGGCCACACTCCACCAGAGCTATAGCCACCTCCACAGCCTTTCTAAGAGGGGTGGCTACAAAGGACATTCTAGAAGCTGCTACATGGAGCTCCGTGCATACATTTTCCAAGCACTACAACCTGCCTTTATATTCCAGATCCCGAGCAGGCTTTGCTTCGGCAGTCCTGCAGGGCATTTTAGCTACACCATCTTTATCTTAGAGCCTACCACCCCCAGCTTGGCTATGGTATTCAACCCATATGTAAGGACTGCAGTTGCATTCTTGAAGGACATAGTACAGTTTTGTACCTACCATAAATGTAGATGTCCGATAGATATGCAACTGCAGTCGGGTTTTCCCTCCCTCCTACCCCTGTGTATATTCTCCTTTTTGGGTCCACTTCCCTTTTTCAAATTAGCTGGGGATATCTGTTATGGTGTATCTGTTTATTACTGTTGTGTATGTCTGGAATGTTTTATCCAGTCTCTAAATTTAGCCTTCCTTGGAGGGCACCTGGCATCTGGGGCAAGAAACACTGAAGAAGATGGCGTCGGCTGCTGCTTTTATACCCCAGCCGCTCTGACGTCGGGGAAGAGGCGACATCAGCCGACGCCGGACCCAGACTTTGGAATCCGGCCGACCGAAGGGCTGCCTGAGGCAGGACAACCCATATGTAAGGACTGCAGTTGCATATCTATCGGACATCTACATTTATGGTAGGTACAAAACTGTACTTTTCTCTGTCTCTTCCTTACATTTTCAGTTCTCTGCTTTGCCCTTTGGCCTCTATACTGCCCCATGGATATTCACCAAATGCCTAGCTGTTGTCATTGCTTTTTGCAGGATTTGAGGTAGTCATATCTTTCCCAATCTAGACAATCTGCTTATTCAAGCCCCCCCCCCCCCCCCCCCAGTTCTCTGCTTCAAGATCTCAAGCTTATTTCCCTGTTACAGAGTCTGGAGTTCTCCCTAAATTTCCATGCTGACATCTCTGCCTGCCACCAAGGCTATGTCTCTAACAACCTTTTTTCATTCCTTTCCTCCTCTGGCATCCATCACAGCCAGGGAGTTCTTCAGATTGCTTGGGTTCATGGCTTCCACCATTCCTATGCTCCCTGTCACCAGGCTGTATATGAGGAAACTTCAGTGGTACCTCAAATCATTGTGGCTTCAGCTTTGCTACCCACTGGAGTTCCTAGTACATTTTCATACCTGTCTCAAGCTTGAGCTTCACTGGTGGTGTCATCAATTTTCTCTCAACCCAGGGTTTCCTTTTCAAGCTCAATTTCCCACTTAGGACCTCTTTACAGATGCCTCAGACAGGGGGTGGGGTACCTCCTGTGGCCCCCTAAAATTTCAGGGTCTATGGCCTCCTCCTCAGAGATCATACCACATCAACATAAAGGAGGTGAGGGTTGTGCTTCTGGCTTTGCAAACCTTTCATACCATTTTTCATCCTGGGCCACAAAAAACTTTCACAGACAATACCATAGTGATGTGGTATGTGAACGGGGGGGGGGGGGGCACAAAATCCTATCTTCTTTACAGGCTAGCTCTTCAGGTTTGGGATCTAGCTGTCTAGTATCAAGTGATTCTTCAAGCAGTTTATATTTTCTCAGAGCACAATCTAGTGGCAGACTCCTTGAGCAGGTACAGCATGCAAGATCATGAATGGATGTTTCATAGAGATGTCTTCCTGGACATTGTCCATCGGTGGGGTACTCTTCAAGTAGATTTTTTGCCTCTTATTTGAACAGACAACTTCTGTTCTGTTCCAAAATTGTCCTCTGGCTTGGGAAGTGGATACCTCGTCTTTCCTTTGGAAGACGATGTTTCTGTACATCCCCCGTTACCGCAAATTCGGCACAAGATCAGACAAGACTCTTCCAGAATCTTGCTAGGCACTCCCTTTTGGCACAGACAACATTGGTTTCCTTTTTTTTTTTCACTTAGACAAGGGTAGCCATCGCAAGTTACTTCACTGGGTTTCTCACACAAGACAAGGAATGTCTTATCCATCCTCACTCGTCCACTCTTCAAGTGACATTGTGGATGATAGGATTTTGATCCTTTATAAGCACTGTTTTTCTGAAGATGTGTTTTGGGTTCTGCAGGAGGCCTGGAAACCCACCAGGGTCCCTTATCTGTGAAGATTCCTCTTCTCTCTTATTTGTGTGATCTGCTTCATGCTAGTTTGTCATATTTTTCAGTTAAAGTTCGCCTGTCTGCAATTTCTGCTTGTCTGCCTTTGACTCCTCCCCTGGCATCTAGATTCGAGGTCAAGCAATTTCTCAAAGGCGTTCTTAATATCTGGCCTCCAAGGAAGCCTATTCCGTCTTCCTAGGACCTCAGTTTTGTAGTTGCAAAACTGACTCAGGCTTCTTTTGAGCCTACTTCTTCAGCTTCCTAACAACATTGTACTTGGATTGGAAGACTGTTCTTTTTTTGGCTCTCATTTCAGCTAAGACGGTGTCATGCTCTCATGGCCAATCCTCCTTTCTTAATTTTCCACAGAAACAGGGTGTCTCTTTGTACTTATCTTTCTTTTATGCCCAAGGTGGTCAGTGAGTTGTCCCTCAGTCAGTCTGTTCATTTTCCTTCCTTGCAGTCTGCCAGTGAAGATTCTTCACACCTTGGATTTGCTTAGACAGCTGAGATATTATTTGGATAAAACTAAAGTTGTTTGAAAATCTGAGCAGTTTATTTGTTTCTTTTCACCCAGAACTATGGGTTTGACTGTTTCTACATAAACCAGCTAGTCCTGGATTTCTGAGGCCATTTCTTTTTGTTATTCCTTTTGTGGAAAATGTCTTTCCTTGTCGGTAAAGGCACATTCCACTAGGGCAGTTGTCGCATCTGGTGTTATTTTCAAGGGTTTGAATACCATTTCCATCCTTAAGGGTGTTGCTTGGTCTTCTTTTCATACTTTAATGAGCATTACAATTTAATGTTATTTCCAGGGCCAGGGAATGTTATTCCTATTTGCCAGAGCTGTCCTGCATGGGTTTGTAGAGGGCTCATTTGTGCCTTCCTCTTGACTGCTGTAATCTCCCTTGGGTAAAAAAAAAAAATACTGCAACAGTGATATGGAAGGACATAGTACAGTTGTATAAAATCTTACCATAACAGTAGATGCCCTTCTGTTCACTGTTGCAATATTCACTCCCTCCCTCTTGCACCTTCTTTTTTGGCCTTTGCCCCGTAGTTTCTTGCCCTCCTGGCCAAGGGGTCCTTCATCTTCTTTTTCTCCTTTGGGATGCCAATGTTCTCTTTGTCCCTAAGGACATTCTCTTCCCCCTGGGGCTTTTTCAGTTCCGAGTTGTGTGTCTGCATGTCACCTTTATGCTGTTTCCTGTGCATGGAGAGGCTATGTGTGACGTACTGCACCTGTAATTGCTAAAAGCTTTGGTATACTGGCCGGGCATTGGGCTATCCTTGGCAGGAGATCTGTTAGGTAAAGAATACTGCAACAGTGAAGAGAAGGATATGTGTTATTATAGTAAGATTTCACACAACTGTACTTTCCCTATGGCATCTTCCTTGTGAGACGGTTGCCCATATTAAGGGGTGAGAGTAGGGAGATGGGCATCATATACACCCACCTGTGGGCAGAAAAAAAGCTGTCCTTGGTGGAGCATGCATATGATGTTATATGCATCATCATGTGTGGTGATGTGTACTCCATGCCCCCCCCCCCACCACCACCACCACCAGCCACTGAGCAAATAGTAGGCTGCTTTCATATCAGATTGCACCTGCATACACCTCCTGTTTGGGTGGACAAACCAACATAAGCTGCTCATTTATTGACCTACCTTATCCCAGCTGCTACTGCAACACCCAAGTCACTAATTGAATGTGGGTCATCAGGGTCACAGTTAGGGATCCATATGCAAACTGAAATGGGGAATTTTTCTGTGGATTTTTATATTGTTGTAGCCTTTTATTACATGACTGGGAAGTTTTGAATGGCTTTATAGCTATGCCTTAAATATATCTGGGCGGGGGTTACTGACCGTGTTTTTGTGTGAGGAGACAAGAGTGATAACGTTAACTTGGCTTGATGTTGTAATTCTTTTGGTGAGTTAGCATAAGCATCATCTGAGATTGGTATTGACAGTAAGAAGTCTGCATTCACCATACAGTTTTGTCTTTTTGGATTGTGGGCCAGTATTTAATAAGTAATAGTGGTATAGTACATTGTACACTTAGATAAATGTGTTAGTTTTTATGCCAGTTAAATAGGGAAATTGAATGTTTGTGGGCAGTATATTGGTGTCAGATGGCTTTTTTCTCTCTTTCATCTATGAAAATGAGTTATTTTTGATTTTGGTTATGCAGTTTAATTTGTGTGTACAGTAGTACTGTTTCACACTATTCGAGTAAACCTAGCAGTAGTGCTGCTGTGTTTTCCACAATGTGTATATGTTTGTTTTTGCTGGTTATGTTCTTTAAACCATACATTCACACCTTTACATTTTCTTACTTTTACCACACACGTTGGTATCTGTTGTAGGTTGAAGTGTACTGATGCAGATTTTTCCAGAAAACTTCTGACTTTTTTTTAGTAATCTCTTTAATAAATGTGTATTTTAATAACTGAAGCTTTATAGGACCTTTTGACTTCGGTGACATCCAGGTAGAGAGTAGCATGTTACTAGGTAGCCTAATCTGGCATGTAGACAGTGCATCATAGATTTGGTATTATCTTCTTTACTGTCTTGCTCGCTTTTGGAGGAATTCTAGCCATGATGGTGTTGATGTTTGAAGATACTACAACATTTGATGTAGTCAAAAATATATATGCCTGATAAGTTGAAAAAAATTGATCAAGATGCACTCTAGCTCTGTATCTTCAGTGTAAACTGCCCCTTTCTGGACATTTTTGCAAATGTTGATCTTTTTTTACATCTTGACTTCTTCATCTGCATCATTTTAACCATCCTTGAATATTTTGCTTTGATCAAATCTTTTCAGCTGAAACATTTTTCATACCTTTAGGATCATAGGAGTTAATTACTAGGCTAACAGACCTAGAATCTTTGTAAGCCTAGCCATTCATGCTGCAATTTTCCCAGTTATCAATGCATGTGAGCTAGAATGGCTTTGGTATATGCCTGTACCTGAGGGCATCTACAAACTGCCCTGTCCATAAGGGTCACAGGTGACTTGCCAAGGGGTGAATATGTAATTTCCCATCCATTGGTCCAAATTGTATTTGAGTACGCTTAGGGAAGAGCTCTGTTTCACATGAATGGGGAGTCTGTTCCAGAGAAGGGGTGAGCTCTGAGACACATACCTGTCACTCCAACATGTTTTGTTTATATCACAGACAAGGTTTAGAGCCTTAGATCAGGTAATTCTAGTGCTGTTTGTTTTGCGAATGTGTAGCAGATCTGTCAGGGTTTGAATGGAGAATGCCTTTTATGTTAGGCATAGATCATCCCTCAGTAGTCTGTAGGAGACTGAGTACAGGGACAGGGATTTGAGGCGGTCCACATAGGACAAATTATTTGCACCCTGTATTCTTTTAGTGAGGATCCTCTGTGGCCCTCCAGCTGTTACAATTGCCTGGTCAGGTACATGCCAAAGGGTGCATAGTATTTGATTATTGGTCTAATAAGGGCAGAGTATAGTGGGACTGTGATCTCTTTATATCTGGGTGACATGCCATTACTTATAAGTTGTGCTACACAGAAGTATTTTCTCATTTTCATGGACATATGTGATCAAAGGTCAGGTTACTGTTAACCTGATTCCCAAGTCTCCCTTACCACTGGGTCTGTTCTTAGGAGAGTGCTGTCAGTGTTGTAATTTGCAGGAGTGGTCGTCTTCCCAAAGGGTATAATTATGCATTTTTTGCATTGTGTTTTATGCCATGGTTCTGGCACCAGTTATTTGTCTGTGTCAGACCTTTGTGGCAAATATCTACATCTTTGAGGGATTCCATGATTGCACCCTATTTGCAGTTGTCAGCAAATTTGATCAGCCAAAGGCCCTTGACTACAGAGAAGTATATTTCAAACAGGAGAGGTCCCAGTACTAGGGACACCACTAGTGTCAGGCCTCTTAATGGAGGTGGATTCCTCCATCCTAACTTCATGTGTCCTATCTGTGAGCATTTGGCTGTCCGTCAAGTGGCATAGAGATTTATGCCTAAATGTGTGAGTTTGTCTATAATACCCAAGTGATATATTGCATCAAATGCCTTTGCCAGGTCAAGGTAGGTAATATGTACAGTTTTACCCTTGTCCATGGCTCTGTTGACCCTCTCAAATAAATTCACTGTGTTTAGTAGGCATGACCTCCCCTTGACCTAACCAAACTGGGATGGGTCCGCTGTTTGAAGATTTCCTGTGTCTTTGTTTATTGGATCCATAACAATTTGTTCAGTGGCCTTGCATACAAGACTAGTGAAACATATGGGTCTGTAGAGGGATGACAGTTGCAGTCCTCCATTCCCTAGGGATGAAGCCTGTTAGGAGGCTGTGGTTGAATAGAGATTCTAGTAGGACTGACAGGTCATGTTTCAAGCTATTTAGGTGGCATTCTGGGATATTATAGATATTGATGCACTGTTTTTGACTCTGGAGAGTACAATGAGGACCTGTTCTTTAGTGATAGTTGGGGAAGAAATGGTAGAGGGTATTTCCTGGGGAAAATCGAAGTTATGGGTGGTGCAATTGGAGCTAAATTTATTTGGCCAGCAAATTTGCTATTTCCCTCTGTTCAGTATAGAAAATTTTGTTTGCTATTAGTAAAGTACACTGTTGAATGTTTCCCTTTAAGGTTGAGTACATAACTGAAAAATGTCTTGATCCTTAGTCTGGGAGGCAGTTTTTGCCTCAAAGTTGACTTTGGTAGACTTGATTTGTCCCCTGAGTGTCTTGTTGAGAATAATGAGGGAATTTGTTTGTCTTTTGGGCATAGCCGTTACTGTTTTTGGACAGGAATTTTTTTCTTTTGTTGTACAACCTGTTTATACTGTGGGTCTACCACTGGGGCTTGATTTTGGAGTTTGTCCCAAGTTTATTTTGGTTTGGTACTGCAGTTTCTATGCAGTTATTTACGTGCTTGTACAGAGTTTCCATAAACACATTCACATAGGCCACCATGTGCTCTGAGTTTGGGGGACTAGGAATTTAGCTTTGTCTTCACTTAACAAGAGGTAGTTAGCCTTGGAAAGGTTCTTAAAGGATGTTCTTCATGTTTCACTGTTGCAGTCATAACTGTAGGGTACTCCTGCCGGCAGGCAGCCCGAGGTCGGCCAGAATATCAAAGTCTGGGTCCGGCGTCAGCTGTTCCAGCTAAAACCCTGACGTCAGAGCGCATGGGTATAAAGCCGATAGCCGACGCCATCTTCTCCAGTCTTTCTTCCCGTGCGGTGCAATGCAGTTCGCTAGTTGTTGGTTGGCATTTTCAAGACAATGTGGTGTGATTGTCGTCGGTCCGAAGTTTTCTACTTCTCTTCTCAAAGCTAAGTACCCCGTTGGGGAAACTTTTTTCTTGCTCCACCGATGTCAGAAAAAGTTAATAATTGTGTATCGTGTGGAAAACAAATACCTCATAAAGATTTCCACTCTTACTGTCTACCTTGCTTAGGCCCTGACCACGACGTTTCTTGTTGTCGGTTCTGTGCCAGGTTTAATTCTCGCACTATCAAGCGTAGGTACGATTGGGCCTTGAATTACTTCTGTAGACGATTTAATTATAGAATGTCGTCGGATACTTTACCGACTACCAGATTACAGAAGAAGCGCAAAGACAAGGACAGGCCTCCGAGGTCCAAACAGGATACTTTGCAGCCGGAGCCAGCTTCGGGTTTGGCGGCCATCAGTGAGGCGCTTTTGAAGCCCCTGTTGTCTGCCACTTCAGAACCGATGGCTGACACGGACTCACATGGTGAGCCAACTAGGCCTAGTAATTTGTCTGCTGGAGGTACCGGCTTCTGAGGGGGTCTTCATGCCTTCACACATTATTATTTCCACAAAGTCAAAAGCTAAGTCAAAGACTCCAGTTAAACCCAGACTTTCTTCTCAAGCTTCTTCGGATTCAGCTCCTAAGACTCAGAAGCAATTACTTCTGATGGCTGAGGATTTATTAACTATGATTAGGGGCTCTCACCCTCCTCCTGAGAAAAGGCCCTGACAGGATATCCCTTATGATTCCTCTGATCAGGCTTCTGTATCTTCTGTTTCTTCCTCTGATCAGGATTACTCTTTTCCCCCTTATGAGGATTTGGATGCAGAGGATTCTGTTCCCTCTGCTTCCCCCCCTGAAGATTTCTCTTTTGGGGAAACCTTGCATGAGATGAGGGAGCATTTTCATTGGGAGGGTCAGGATTATTCTGCTTCCAAAAAGAGACTCAGGGAATTTCTTCTTCTCCCTCAGCACAGGCCTTTAGCTATTCCTCCTGTACTTGACATTGTGGATGATGCCTTCTCTGAAGCTAACTTGAATCCAGATTCCATGCCGCCTGCTCCTTCTAAGCCCGATAGATTTTACAGGGTCCCTGATTCCCATCAATTCTTATTCAAGAATCCTTCTGCTGATCCTGAAACTATTTCACAGGGTTCTAAGGCTGCTAAGGCTGCCTCCTCTAAGAATCCTATCCCCTCTGAAAAGGATTCTCGTGCCTTGGACAGGTGGGGCAAAAAGGTTTATACTTCAGCTACCCTTTCGATTAGAGCTTTAAATTGCCAGTTTCACATGTTTAAGTATCAACAGTTTCTTTTATCTGTTTTAAAACAAAGGATTTCTACCTTTCCTGCATGTGCTGAGGACAAGGAATTACAGGATGTGTTGCATGCTACTGAACAAGTTAGCAAACATAGTTTACATTGTGGTTTTGATGCCTTAGAGGCTTCTTGCAGGGCGGCTGCCTCTGGTACTGTTATTAGGAGACATGCTTGGCTTCGTGAGCAGAATTTACCTGAACAAGTTAAGGCAAAATTGTTAGATGCCCCTGTTCAGCATGATGTCTTATTCGGGTCTAAAGCTGAGGAGGTTATTAAAAAGATGGAAGAAAAAGCCAAGTCTATGCAGACTGTAAAAGATTTCTTGCAAGTACAGCCTCCTAGATTTTCCAGAAAGTGGCCCTCCAAAAATTGGTAGTTTCCCACCTCTGACAGGCCTCAAAGGGGAAGATATAGACGCTCCAGAGGTCGGGCGCAGGCTCAGGCCTCTTACAGATCTAGACAGTGGACTGCTTCTTCCCCTAGAAGGGGAGAAGACAGATCTCAAACCCAAAGAAAGCAGACTCAATGACTCCCTCTGTTGGGCTTCAGGTCCTCCTTCCCTGGATGCCCCTCTCGGAGGAAAACTTTCTCTTTTTTACCAAAATTGGATTCACATTACCCAGGACAAATGGGTGTTAGACGTGATTTTGAAAGGTTACAGATTCCACTTTCACACTCTGCCAAGGCCTTTCGGCTGGCCAGATCTGCCAAAACATCAATGGACAGAGGCCTTAATTCAAGTGTTTGCCTTATTAGCCTTAAGAGCCATAGAACCTGCTCCACCTCTAGAGGTGGGGAAAGGTTTTTACTCGAGACTTTTTCTGGTCCCAAGAAAACAAAATTCCTGGAGACCTATTCTGGACCTCTCGATATTAAACACCTTTTTGGAAATTCCAAAATTCAAGATGCTTACACTTCAACAACTTCTTCCAATGCTCTCACAAGATGCTTGGATGGTAACATTGGACTTAAAAGAGGCTTACTTACACTTCCCCATAAGGCAACAATGCAGAAAGTACCTCAGATTCAAGGCAGGCTCGAGACACTTCCAATTCTCTGCACTGCCATTTGGCTTATCTACTGCGCCCAGAGTTTTTTACCAAATGCTTGGCTCCAGTAGTAGCTTACTGCAGACTTTAGGGGATTCAGATTTACCCCTATCTGGACGACTGTCTAATTCAGGCAGACAGCAAAGACCTCCTTTTTCAACACCTGCATTTTGTTCAACGTCTTCTCCTACTACTGGGATTCTCAGTGAACACAAAAAAGTCACATTTGATTCCTTCTCAACGAATGACCTTCTTGGGAGCTCTTTTGGACACAAGTTTACAGAAGGCCTTCCTCAATCCAGAAAAACAGTTACAGCTGGCTTCAATATTCAAGACCTTGGCAGCATTTACTCAGCTCACTGCAAGGAAATTCCTGCAGGCTGTGGGCTACATGGCCTCTTGCATCCTGTTGATTCCAAATACGAGGCTTCACATGAGGAAACTTCAATGGTACCCAAAGAGTGTATGGATTCAACATTGTCACAGTCTGGGTACAATGATTCCACTGATTCCCTGCCTCCAGAAGGAATTCCTTTGGTGGTCCAGGGCATGTGTTCTGAACGAAGGCAAGCCCTTTCGTCTACCTCGACCTACTCCGATCATAACCACGGATGCCTCGGATTATGCATGGGGAGCTCATTTTCTAGACAAATGCCAACAGGGTTCTTGGACAAACAAACACCTTTTATGGCACATGAACTTGAAAGAAATGTTAGCAGTCCAAAATGCTCTTCTAGCCTTCCAGACTCTTTTGAAGCCAGGACCTCTGCTAATTTGAACAGACAATACCACAGTCATGTGGTACATAAACAAGCAAGGGGGCTCTCACTCTTACCCCCTTTGCAGACTTGCCATGACCTTATGGGATACAGCCCTAAATTTGAATCTGGATCTTCAGGCACAGTTCATTCCAGGAAAACAAAATCTCTTAGCAGACAGCCTAAGCAGGAACATTTTGGATCCTCACGAATGGATTTTGGACCCCAACTTATTCAGCAAGATAACTGCAGTTTGGGGCTGTCCTCAGATAGATCTGTTTGCATCCCATCTCAACTATCAGTTGCCTCTCTTTTGCACCAGGTCCTTCCACAAGACAGCTTGGAAAGTGGATGCCCTGACCTTCAGCTGGAGGAATCTTTCGGGATATGCCTTCCCCCCTCTTCCTCTTCTGCCTCGGGTATTGCTAAAGATAAAGCTAGACAAACCCAGACTGATCATTTTGATAGCTCCAAATTGGACTCGTCAGTTTTGGTACCCTACTGTACTGCACCTTTCCTTGGTTCCTCCTTGGACTCTTCCTCTGAGCCATTCTCTACTGTCCCAGAATCAGGGTCAGGTATTTCACTCTCATATCAAGACTTTCTGTCTGGCGGCTTGGCTCATCAAAGGCAATTGATTCCTTCTTCTCTTCCTAAACAAGTTTTGGATGTTCTTTTGGAAGCTAGGCGTCATAGTACAAGGAAATCTTATGCTTCTAAATGGAAAAGATTTTGTATTTGGATGCAGGATCGTGGCTCTGATCCTTTAATACCTGATATCTCGTCTATTTTACTTTATCTCTAAGACCTTTTGCTTAAAGGTCTTTCATTTTCTTCCATTAAAATTCATGCTTCTGCTATTTCGGCTCATTTCAATTGTGATCCTCCCATTTTTTCCCACCAGTTGGTCAGACAATTTCTGAGAGGAGCTAAGAATTTAAAACCTCCTAGAACTCCTCCTGTCCCTCCTTGGGATCTCAACTATGTCCTGGAAAAGCTTACTTTGCCTCCTTTTGAGCCTGCTGCCTCTGCGGACATTAAGTTTTTATCCAGGAAGACAGCTATCTTGTTGGCTTTGACTTCTGCCAGAAGGGTGTCTGAGTTACAAGCCCTCATGGCCGTGGAACCTTACCTCATCTTCCATCAGGACAGAGTTTCCTTGAGGACCAATCCTACTTTTATGCCTAAGGTAGTTTCTAGAGTGGCTCTAAATCAGACTATTCACCTTCCTACCTTTTTTCCAAAACCCCAAAATAAGGGGGAAAGGATTTTGCATTCATTGGACGTACACAGGCAACTACGTTTCTACCTGGACAAAACTAAGAGTCTCAGAAAATCAGATCAGTTGCTTATTTCTTTTGCTTCCAGTTCTCTTGGTAAAGCCATTTCTAAGCAAACTATTTCCAAATGGATTGCTCATGGAATAAGATATTGTTACTCTTTTTATGGAAAACAGATTCCAGGTACCGTCAGGACTCATTCTACTAGAGCAGCTGCCACTTCAGCAGCCTTTCTCAGAGGAGTTCCTACCAAGGACATTCTGGAGGCTGCCACTTGGAGCTCTGTGCATACTTTTTCCAAGCACTATAACCTCCCTTTGTACTCTAAGTCTAGGACAGGCTTTGCCTCTGCTGTCTTGCAGGGTCTTATAGCTGCTGCTCCTACTTCATAACCTCCTCCCATATTCTCAGCTTTGGGATTCTACCCTACAGTTATGACTGCAACAGTGAAACACGAAGAACATAGTACAGTTGTGTATACCTACCATAAATGAAGATGTTCGAGTGTCTTCACTGTTGCAGTCGGTGTTTCCCTCCCTCCAGACCCCTCTTGTTTCTATTTGCTTACTGTGTTTCTTTTTCCACTACCTTTCTGGTGTACTTGTGTTTCCCTTGGGACACCTTTTGGTTTTATGGGGGCTTCTGACATCAGGGGCAAGAAAGGCTGGCGAAGATGGCGTCGGCTGTCAGCTTTATACCCATGCGCTCTGACGTCAGGGTTTTAGCTGGAACAGCCGACGCCGGACCCAGACTTTGATATTCTGGCCGACCTCGGGCTGCCTGCCGGCAGCAGTACCCTACAGTTATGACTGCAACAGTGAAGACACTCGAACATCTACATTTATGGTAGGTATACACAACTGTAGTTCCTGGGGTTTGTTGGGGTTCAGTTTATTTCAAGGGCTACCACATTGTGATCTGATCTGACCAGTAAGGGCATTACACAAGGTGGGGGTTCCATGATCCTTCATATTTGTGAGTACCAAATCCAGGATATGTCCACCCCTGCACTAAAATCTGTTGTAATAGTCAGAGACGTAGCCTAGGTTGCTTATCGGTTTCACAAATCTACTTCCCAGTATAGGAAACGTACAAATTCATGTACATTCTGTGTAAAGCAACAGAAATGTGTCTTTATAAAACACCAGCAGTCATTTAACTCTGCCAAGACATTCTGGAATGCATTAAACAAGCTCTGTTCACTAGCGACTCACTCTTCATTTGCCTCTGATCATAAACTTGCTTTAGAGCCATTTGAAAACACATTTCTAAATATTCCTTATAATCCCACCAACAAGGTAACATTACAGACTCCTAAGCCAGCTATCAAAAATCATTTTCACATAGACTCCAGTTTCATTTGTATATGGTGAGGAGGCTGGTATTCCACCCAAGTTCATTACAGAAAGAATGCTGCAATTTTAACGTCTTTAAACATACCTGATCAGCTAAAGCATTAGCAAAGGCTCTGTTTCTCAAATGTTGAAAGAATCCCATCTCATACCCTACCTAAAAGGTGAATATGTTATTGAATGTATTAACATTAGGCCCATTGCTCTTCTGAACAAAGGTCGTCAATAGTGAGCATATTTCTTACAGTCTAATGAGATTCTAAGAACTACGAGTTCAGGAAAGAGTACTTAAACACTGCATTGCCAACAGTTTTAAATTACATTATAGAAACATGATGGTCACACATAGGTGAAGGTGTCTTTCTTGAGTACTGAAAGGCATTTGTCACTGTTGGTAATTTAGTCATGAATGCCTCTGCTGTAGGCTGCATACCTCCGTAGTGCCACAAAATCCCCTGATTTGGTACAGGAACTGCCTACGTGATAAAGGCTGTAAGATGAAGTTGGGTGACAAATAATTTAAAAAGTATAGCAGGAGCATAGGTGTCTCAGTGTTCCATCTTTTGCCCTTTACTTTTCTGTGTGTTAGTGAATTATTCTAAAATTGTGCTGATGTGTTTTCAGTGCAATGTGCAAATGATACAGCATTTACTTTTTATGGCAGACTCTTGCTTAGTACAAAGTAAGTGACAGTGACTTTACCTTACTGGAACAGCAGTTGTCTGAATCGTACATCATGTTCAGTACAAGCAAAGTAAGTCCATTCTGCTTCACATTAGCTTTTTAGTTCTTGTTTCTGCTTCTGTCATCACTGTATGCAGCAACACGGTAGGTCAGATACGTTGTGCTAGCAAAGTGCATAGTTGGCACAGTGCTTGTTTCACAAATAGAAAAAGGCATCTTCACTGGAGTCTTTTTCTTTTCCCGTTAGTAGTCGCCACAGCGAACTCTGGTCGCTATAATGATTGATCAATTTTACGCGTTCGAGTTGCCAGCTCTGACGCACAACCTTCAATGAAGGTACCTGCCCTTCAGAAATTTACAAGAAAGTTTAAAGCATAACTACAGCTGATACAACTCAAAAACATTCATCTCTCTTATGTGGTTATATTTTATGTACAGGTTATCTTCAAGCAGCCTTACTTGGCTAACGAAAGTGCCTAATGTATTAGTCAAATAGTCGTCGTATACCATCACAGCAACCTCTTTGAACTTACAGAGAAGTCACCACTTCTGTTAGCATAGAAGGATAAAACTGTGACCATAACCCAGGCACCCAGAGTTTGATTATGAGCTTGGGTTTCCAGCTTTAGCTTGCATGGAGGGGAAGAAATGCCTGCCCTTCTTTACTTGGGGGAGGGTGTGAGGACATGCTGGCAATATTCAACCAGGAATGCAATTGATGGTGGTGATACTAGAGCCATGTGACTAGTACTTGATACATTTGGGCAAGGCTAATGAGCTTGTCGCCGTTTAGGTGAGGTGTGTGTGTCTCAGTGGTGGCCATTTCGCAGAGCTTGTAACTAAGCATCTTAACTTTTTTTTAGACTTTCAGTGTAGTTCTTCCTTACTTCATTCTGTTTTCTGACACTTTGTGCATTGTAACTTGCAATCTGTTGGAATGTCCCTTCTTACCATATGTTCATACCTGCTCATTGGACATTCATTTTTAATATATCCATAATCCCTACAAAATAAATAAGTATATAACATATATACATAAAAATAAATACATACATACAGAAGATCTTTGGTTGGTTCCAGTAGTGGATTGCATCTGTATTATAATCTATTATCAGAATACTTGGAAAGTACCTTAGTCTGCCTTATCATTTTAACAAAGTTAAAGCTTCTCACCCCCCCCCCCCCCCATGAATTTTTTTTTCTTGCTTGAGTGCAGCTCACCAATGTCATTAATCCTAAACTAAAAAAAAAAAAAAAACACTTTTTAATCTTGGCTGCACATTTAGATCAGTTAAATATTTTGTTTTTCCAAGGTGTCAGATTACCCTTTAACATGCATGTTTCTACAGATAGTGCTGCTAGTTCTGAAGTTATGTATATGAAGTCACAAAATGTCTCTTTTCCAAGATGTGTTAAAGATTTTGTAACAGAAAAGTTTCACTTTAAAGCCCCAGGCAACGTACTCATTTATTTTCTGTAAAACATTTATTTTATCTTCTGCATATGAAATCATTGTCCTGCTGCCCTGGTCTCTTTCTTGAAGCTCAGGCTCATAACTGAAGACCTTATGCTTCTTCCAATTGATCCTTCAGCACCCTTTCCATAAGAACGTCTGTCTCCAGGTTTCTAAGTGTTTTTTTTTTCTTTTCTTGTAGCTACAGCTTCACTGTCCAGCAGAAGACACTTTGTTTCTGTAATACCACTTCATGACATTGCCATCTGATGTGATGGCTCTTTGTCAACATCTATTAGTCTCAGTAAATACTCACTTGCCAAAAGTTTCACTTTGTAAAGTTGTAATTATCACATCATTTTTTTTTTGTGGTTCTGATATCTTCTTATGTCTGTTCTGCTATCCTGCAACACAGTTTCTGTCCACTTCCGCCATGTTTGCATCACACTGAATAATCTCTCTACAAAAAAGCAGGGGAATTTCCCCAGTGTCCTAATAGGTCACAAGTCAGGATACAGTACATATATACATGCAGTACATACATAAATAAATACTACAGGCTATTAAAAAAAAACAACCAAGCCTGTCTGTAAACTAACTTTCTGCAGATTAGTTCAGAATCGGGCATTTTTCTTTTTATTTAGCATTTTAAAGAAGAGACTTGTATATTTAAGAAGCTTGCATAGGTACATAGTTATTAGTTGCTACAAATACCATGAATATCCATCATTGGTCTGTTAACCACAATTCAGTGAAGTACTGTTGTTTCTGTAGCAGTTTATATATCGGTTGTTAAACTGTGCTGTTATTATGTTTCCAAATGATTTGCTTAGGGTTGGCATTTAAATTAATTGCTTATATAAGAAACTGTGAGTCTTTCTCCTCAGGTTACTGCTGAAAGGGAGTCTTTGCCTAGTTGGATAACCCTGTTAACTGAATATATATAAAACCAGAGAACCAAAAAGAGGCAGTTTTAAAACATGGACTCTGGTGAGTTGACTCGTATAATAAGGTCATGGAGTCAAGGAATAAAGTGTGTTTTTCCACTGTAGCAGTAAATGCACTGTCCTGCACATTACTTGTCCACTATTTACTGAGAGGAAAGCAATCAAATAAGAACATAACCTCACAGATGTCACTTAACTGGTGTCACTTCAGTTAGGCACAGAACACGTGGGATAGGCATCAGTTGCAGCTGGGCCAGATTAGAAAACATAAGGAACTTTAAAGAAGTTTTAAGTTAAACCGGTAGTTCTTTCAACTCAGAACTGAGGATTCCCACTACCACCATTCATTTACAAAAAGTAGAATGGAAAAAAAGAGGAAGAAAGTATTATACTGTACAACCTCTGTTCAAAGCACATTTTCTCTGAGGTTGGGTGTGCATGATTCTGTGTCCTGAATTTTCTTGAAAAACTTTGTTTAGCATTTAGTCAACAAATATTTGCTTTAGGTTATCTGTTTAAATGTATATCATAATTCAAGTAGCAATTAATAGACTATAGTACTAAACTATCCTGTCTTTGTTTTGATGACAGTTTGAAAATAAAATGCTACATTGTACATGATCTACGCCATTCACTTCAAAAAGATTTAGATGAAAGGGAGGCTTCCTAGCTGCACAGGCAAAATCACTTCAGCACTTTCAGGGCTTTTCACAAAGCTCAAGCTACTCCCCTCGCTCCAGCAATGATCTGTGCTTCACCCTCTTCTCAAAATCTTGTTTTTGCTGACAGCTCAACCCTTAGTTCAAGCACTTTTTGACTAAAAGCTTATAGTGGTCAATAATTACAGTTTTGCTTGTCATTCTGTTGTATTAGATAGTCGAGAAGATAGAGTGAGGTGGTAGTTGGTGTTGAAGTTTGGACAGTTTTACTTTTTTACTCCCCATCTCACATATCTGGGCTGTTTTTTCTTCAAGTGTCAAACCAAACTGTTCCTATTTCCCGTATTTAGCAGCAGTTAGTATCTGCCTGTGGTGTTGTAGTAGTAAGTATCAAATTAGACTAATTTTAAAGTTTGTAGGAATAATACTGTTGTTTTTTGGGTTTGTGCTTGTGTATAGTACGGAGAAGGCCTCAGGTTTTAGAAAGCACGGCATGTATGGCCACAAGTTCTCCCCACCACTACCCCCCCCCACAAGTTCTCCCCACCACTACCCCCCCCCTCCAGGATACATGCACTGTCTGTGTTGTGTGCTTTAACGATTATGCCAGACCACCCCACCTCAGTTCCTTCCAGACAGCCCCAAATTTAGAGAATTATAGAAGTGATGAGACAGAGGGGATCTTGCCCTCCTCACACCACCTCTGTAGAGGAATAATTTCTGCAGGAGTGTTTTTAGTCTACCCCACCTGCATCTTGAGTAGTCCTGCTTGACAGACTGCAACTGAATAAGATCCTCCAGCCTCCCAAAGAAAGACAAGCATGTTGTAGGGCACCTGTTAGTTCACGTGGTTGTATCTGCCAAACAAGATACCTTCATTCCATTCTGCAGCTAGAGTTTCCAGTTGTATGGATAACATAGGGACTCATTTTAATGTGTCACACGTTTCCCATTTGGACCTTCAACTACCTGATGCATGTCACTTGTTTTCAGCATGAGCTAACAGAGAAGGCAATAGAGATACTGAAAAAATGTTCTTTATAGCAATCTGTGCAATAAGCTGGAGTTTCAGGTGGCAACAGTGTCTAGGGTTATGTTCCTTTCCATGAGGCTAATAAACAACACAGTAGATGGAGTGGCAAGGACAGTGGGCCACAGGCATTACAGTCTGGATCAGACTGTATGAGTTTGTGGACAACTGCAGTGCATCTTTTGCCATTGCACCCATTGATAGACACTCACGGTTTTTGTCCCAGATGAAAGAGAAGTTGCTCTAGAGTGAGCAAAAGTGGAAAACTCAGGGCTCTTATGGTCTGGAGAAAATTCTTCCTCCATGTAAAAGTGTGGAGTATACAAAAGTCTAATACGACTGTTAGGTACGTGTGACACCACACATAATCTAGCGTACATCTGTCATAAAGAGACATTGAGTATAAAGGAGACATCAGCATGTACCAACCTCAGAACTTTTCTGCTGCCTGTCCGATTGCCTGCTGTGGTCGTTTCTTGCTAGATAAGTTGTGAACATTGGTTCAGATAAGTACCCCGTTGGGGGTTTTTCTCAAATTTTTTGGCTACTGTATTGTGCTGTGATTACATGTCAACTAGGAAGAGCAAGTGTGGAAGGCAGATTCCACATAAGGACTCACACGATCTCTGCTTGTTGTACCTAGGCCCAGACCATGATCATACCACCTGTGCTATTTGTAAGGCCTACATACCCAAAACTCTTCACAGACATCTAGCTTCCCTGAATTTATTTCTTGAGAATCAGTGCCTTAAGCGTCCTGCGTGTGATATGGAGGTGGCATCAGGCCCTTCAGACGAGCAGCAACCTAAAAAGGCCAAGAAGCCACGGCCTGATCTTCCTGTTGCTCCCTATCTTTCAGGCGTCCCTTTCAAGGTTGATGTGGGTGCTGAG
The DNA here is from genome assembly GCF_019279795.1 of Protopterus annectens. Lineage (NCBI taxonomy): Eukaryota > Metazoa > Chordata > Ceratodontiformes > Protopteridae > Protopterus > Protopterus annectens. The sequence continues at coordinate 953,313,365 of NC_056747.1, forward strand.
GCCATACTGGAGTCAGTAGTTGTTCCTTAGATGGGCACCCCAGTGGAAGCTGTGATGGACCCTACCAGCACATCTGTGAGGGAATTTCAGGCATCCGACTTGGGAGTAGGAAGAGAACCACGGCTTGTAATTACTGAAGGCCTACGTGGCATCACCCAAATTATCGAGTGGGAGGATGTTCCAATAGACATTGTGGAGTGCAGGCTGTCTGGCCCATCCACCTTTCACCATATGGAAGTTCCTAAAAAGAAAAAAGTCAAGACTAAACATGTTTCTCCAGTCCCCCATGATCAAACACCGGATTGGCAGGTCTTTTCCCAAGGCCTATTCAGTGCCTTTATGGCCCTATGTCAGATTCAGCTGCCTTTCTGTCTCTTCTTCTGCCTTTCCTCCCTATACTCCCATAAGGAGGACCTCTGAGGATATTTCCCCAGATGATGAGGAATCATCAGGAGATGAGTCTCTGGCTTAGTCAACCCAATTTCTTCCCCCTTGGGTTACACCTCACCAGAAGAGTAATCTAATGGTATAGATTCTCCTGGGGAGGATATCTCCTTTCGGGAAACTATTTTGAAGATGAAAGAGTTCTTCAAATGGGACTGCTGCCGAGTGTCTGATATACAAAGGAGGCACTGATCTCCTGCATATGGACTCTCCCTCTGCCATTCCCACTGTTCTACCTGCCTTCTTAGATGCCTTTACAACTCCTTCTAAGTGTCCTGACTCCCAGCCTTCAACCCTCTAGCACCCAGATAAATTTTATAAGGTGCCTGAGGACTCCAAATTCCTCTTTGAAGTCCCCTCTGTAGACCCAGCAACCATATCAGTCTCTGCAGGCAAGGCATCCAAATTACTGCCTTCTACCGCCTTACTTCCGTCAGATAAGGAGAGCAAAGTCATAGAGAGATTAGAGAAAAAGGTATATACCGCTGCTACTTTGGCCTTCATGGCAATTAATTATCAAACTCATATGGCCAAACATTCCTTGGCACTCTTAGCAGATGCAAGAAAGCTTCCTTCTGAGTCCTTGAATCTCCCACCAAAGTTAAGCTCTCCTCCATTCTAAATTCTTTGGCCCAAGTTACAAGGCACTCTTAAGTGCAGTTTTGATGCCGTGGAGGCCTCAGCTAGGGCAGCTGCATCTGAGTCCATCCTGGGGAGGTATTCATGGCTCAGGCTCCAGTCTTTGCCTGATGATATAAAAGCTAAGATCACAGATGCCCCTCTGGACAACAAAGCCTTATTTGGAAACTTGGCTGCAGAACTATTTAAATCTTTACAAGAAAAGGGCAAAGAGCTGCAAGATCTAAAACATGTCTTTGTTTTCCCTGTCCCCAGGTTTCAGAGGAATTACCCTGCCAAAACCGATTTTATCAGAAAAACGGCTAGGCCACCATCTGTAAAGGTAAAAGGGATTCCAGGAAACAACTCCCTTCTAAGCTTGCTTCTTCTACTCCCACTCAGAAACAGCCCTTTTCAGCCTAAGCTTGGTAGTCTGTGACTATCTGCCTCCAGGCCCATCAATGCCTTTGTCTCTTGTCCTCTCTCTCTTTCTTTCCCTGCTTGGAATTGGATAACTCAGGACTCTTGGGTCCTTTCTATCATCCATCAAGCATATTTCATGGTATAGGAAAACTCTTCCCTCCTTCAGGGGCATTCCACAACCCCCAAAAGAACAACTAGAATTCTTCCCCCAGGTCATATGCAGCCTTCTCTCTCAAGGCACTATTCAGGAGGTCCTGCTCTCTCAAGTGGGAAAAGGATTTTATTCCAGGATGTTCCTGGTTCCCAGGAAGGATGGCCCCTGGAGGCTCATTCTAGACCTTTCCCATCTAAATACATTTCTGAAAGTTCCCACCTTTCGTATGCTAACCTTACCCACCCTTCTCTCACTCATACTTCCCCAGGCCTTTATGGTGTCATTAGACATCAAAGATGCCTACCTTCATATCCCCATTCACCCCAGGTTCAGAAAATTTCTTCACTTTTCTGTTGCTTCCTCACATTTTCAGTTCTGTGCCTTGCCCTTTGGTACAGCACCAAGGGTCTTCACAAAATGCTTATCTCCTGTCCTAGCCTAATGCAGACTACAGGGTATACAGATTTTTCCTTACCTAGATGACCTTCTCCTCCAAGCTCCAATCCTTCAGGAGAATCTCTCCTTCATGATGTCCTTCAAGAATGCATCTGCAGTCATAACATATGGATTGTCCTGCCTCAGGCAGCCCTCGGTCGGCCGGATTCCAAAGTCTGGGTCCGAAGTCGGCTGATGTCGCATTTCTCTCCGACGTCAGAGCGGCTGCAGTATATAAGCATCAGCCAATGCCATTTTCTTCAGTCTTTCTTGCCGCGCGGTGCCCGAAGCAGAAGCAGTTCGCAAGTGCCGATCTGTCAGCTCCTGTATTCTTCGAATCCGAAGTCATCAAAAAAGCTAAGTACCCCATTGGGGACCTTTTCTTGCCTCAGCCGATGTCAGAAATTACTGAAAAAGTTAACAATTGTCTGTCTTGTGGTAAACAAATACCTCATAAGGATTTCCACTCTTACTGTCTTCCTTGCCTTGGCCCAGACCACGACGTCTCGGCCTGTGTCGCCTGTGCTCGCTTCAATAAGCGCACTCTCAGGCGCCGGCCAAAGTTCGCTGAAGACTTTTTCGGCGATAAATTTGCTTATACAATGCCGTCGGAACTTCCGACATTGCAGACTCCTAAGAAACGAAAAGACCGGGACCGACATCCTCGGCCCGCGTCTTCCTCCGACTCCACGCCAAAACCTACCGCGAGTGCTCTGGTTCCCCCTGAGACGGTTATTTCACCGCTCCGAACCGAAGACACCGCATTACCGATACCTCCGATACCGGAGGCCACACTGACGCCAGTTATAGATTTTCCTCCGGATACTGAAACCGAGGAAATGCCCGAGACCATTGCTGTAGATAAGGTCACTCCTGCACGTGGAGCTGCTAGGCCTCCTATGGCCATGTCTATTAAGGCCTACACGTGCTAAGGCAGCCAGCAAGACCAAGCACCTTACTGCTAAAGCCTTACCTCAGCCTACTCCTGAAACACAAATCATGACTATGGCCGCAGACTTAATTTCCATGATTAGAGGTTCACAGGCCCATCCTGAGAGAGGATCCCAGCCTCCTTCTGATAAGAGGCCCCGGGTTGAACCCTCTGATCCTATCCCTTCAGATGAAGATTCTGAGGACTCTGTTCACTCCGATGGCCAGGAAAAGCTCTTCCAGACCTATGAGGATTCGAATGCAGAGGATTCCATCCCCTCGGCCTCCCCTCCTGAGGATATTTCTTTTGGGGAAGTTCTGCATACCATGAGGGAACATTTTAAGTGGCAAGGCCAGGAATATTCTGATTCCAGAAAGCGCCTTCGAACTTTCCTTAAAAAGCCCCAACACAGGCCCCTGGCTATACCTCCTGTGCTTGATGTTTTGGATGACCTATACTCTGACTCCAGTGTTACCCCGGATACTCTTCCTCCTGCTCCAGCCAAGCCAGACAGATATTATAGGGTCCCAGAACCACATTCTCATTTCTTTAGGGCCCATGCTGTTGATTTAGAAACTATTTCTCAGGGACCTAAAGGGGTTTCAGCATCCACCTCCAAAAACCCTTTGCCTTCCAACAGGGAAGCTAGGTCATTAGAGAGATGGGGGAAAAAGGTCCACACCTCCACTACTTTATCTATGAGAGCTCTGAATTGCCTCTTTCATATGTTTCAATATCAGGATTACCTGTTAGATGATTTACAGAAAACATTGGCCTCTCCTGAACCTTTAGACAGGAAGTCTTTGCAGGAAGCTGTACATAATTCTCAGCAAGTCAGCAATCACTTTCTGCAGTGTGGATATGATGCATTGGAAGCTTCATGTAGGGCAGCTATGACAGGGGCAGTCATTCGTAGACATGCATGGTTAAAAGAACAGCCACTACCAGATCATGTTAAGGCAAAACTTCTTGATGCACCCTTGGAAAAGAACAAGCTTTTTGGTGCTAATGCTAAAGATGTGTTAAAGTCCATCGAGGAAAAAGCAAAATCAGTTCAGACGGTCAAAGATTTCCTCCAGGTTCAGCCACCCAGATTCAGCAGGAATTGGCCTTCAAAAAACTGGTCCTTTCCTAATCCTGAAAGATTTCAAAGGGGTAAAAACAGGCGTGGCCGAGGAAGAGGACAATACAGAGGTTCTTACAGGGGACGACAATGGCAACCAGCAAACCAAAGAAGTGACAGGGGTCTCCCCTGCCCCACAGGGACAATCTCAATGACTTTCCTCTACTTCCGCTGACCAAGGAGCAAATAGAAGCTCCCTTGGGCGGAAAGTTATCTCTATTTTCAGACAATTGGCACAGATTGACAAAGGACAAATGGATTTTGGACATTATAGACCAAGGTTACAGGTTCCACTTTCATACCTTACCAAGAAAACAAGGCATGCCAAACCTACCACAAAACCAGAGGGCAGAGGCTATCAAGCAAATTTCTCTGCTTGCTCAGATCAAAGCGGTAGAAAGAGTTCCACAACAAGAACAAGGCCAGGAGTTTTACTCAAGACTGTTCCTTGTTCCAAGAAAAGAAACTCAATGGAGACCAATACTGGATTTGTCCGCATTAAACACTTTTCTCATAGTACCAAAGTTCAAAATGCTGACTCTACAGCAACTCCTTCCCATGTTGGGCAAGGGGTCTTGGCTGATTACTCTGGACCTCAAGGAGGCATACCTGCATGTCCCTATCAGACACAGCTGCAGAAGATACCTCAGATTTCCTGCAGGGCCAGAGCATTATCAATTCTCAGCATTGCCATTTGGCTTATCTACTGCGCCCAGAGTATTCACAAAATGCCTGGCTTCAGTAATTGCTCATTGCAGGCTCCAGGGGATCCAAATTTACCCGTACCTGGACAACTGCCTCATACAAGCGGACGACAAATTGATTTTGACAAAAAACTTGAACTATGTCATACAATTGCTACAGGCTCTGGGATACACAGTCACCTTCCAAAAGTCAAGACTTCAGCCATCCCAGCAAATAACCTTCTTAGGAGCCAATCTAGACACAGCCTCTCAAATGGCTTACCTGACAGAAGACAAGCAAGAGAAGTTAACTCATTATTTCAAAGGTTTGACAAAACTCACCCAGATGACTGCAAGGAGATTCCTACAGGCCCTGGGTTACATGGCATCCTGCATTCTCCTGGTTCCATTAGCAAGACTACACATGAGAAAGCTTCAATGGTACCTAAAAAGCCTATGGTCTCAGCACATCAACAACCTAGAGACAACCATACCTCTCATTCCATGCCTACAAAAGGAATTCCTATGGTGGGCCTCGGTAAGCCAGGCAAACACAGGTATGTCATTCAAAAAACCTCAGATAACACAGACCATGACCACAGACGCCTCAGACCTTGGATGGGGGGGCGCACATGGAGGGCAGATGTATACAAGGACAATGGTCTCCGAAGGAAACACATCTGCATATAAACCAAAAGGAAATGCTGGCAGTAATGCATGCCATCGAGGCCTTTCGACAACAACTTCAGCAAGGCCATCTACTGATACGGACAGACAACACCACTGTGATGTGGTACATAAACAAGCAGGGGCACCCATTCTTACCCCTTTGCAGACTGACAATGAATCTTTGGGAAAAATCACTGAGCCTAAACATACAGTTGCAATCCCAGTTTGTTCCAGGCAAAGACAATGTGCTGGCGGACAGCCTAAGCAGGAATTTCATGGATCCACACGAGTGGAGGTTACATCCGAAAATCTTCACACAACTCACCTCAACATGGGGCAGGCCAGAAGTAGACCTATTTGCCTCCCACCTCAACCATCATCTACAAAAATTCTGTTCAAGGACATATCATCCACATGCTTGGAAAACAGATGCTCTTTCATTCAACTGGAACTTCCTAAAAATCTATGCATTCCCACCTCTGCCACTGACGACCACAGTATTACTAAAGATCAAAGCAGAGAGGCCCAAGGGGATCCTAATAGCTCCAGACTGGCCAAGGCAACACTGGTATCCACTACTACGGAGCATATGTCACAACAAAAAGTGGGCCCTTCCCCAATGGCCCCTACTTTTGACTCAACACAACTTCAAAACAGTGCATCCAAACCTTCAGACACTGCAGCTAACAGCCTGGGAGATCCCATGAATAACCTCAATCTATCTCTCTCCAAGGAAGTTCAGCGGATATTAACAGAAGCTCGAAGACCATCCACCAGAAAGGTTTACTTAGCAAAATGGAAGAGATTCAGCATTTGGAATACCAGCAAAAGGGACATGATGCATCATTATTGAACATCCGACTCATCCTGGAATATTTGGCAGATATGCTACAGAATGGACTCTCATATTCTTCCATAAAGATACATGCTTCAGCTATTTCAGCTAGATATAACACTGATCCGCCTGTGTTTTCACATCCTTTGTTAAGGCAATTCCTCAGGGGAATCAAGAACATTAAGCCACCAAGAAAGGCTCCAGTGCCAGCTTGGGACCTCAACTTTGTCCTAGAAAAACTGACTCTACCTCCCTTTGAGCCAGCAGCTTCAGTGGACTTACAATTTCTCTCATGGAAGACAGATTCAGTGGACTTACAATTTCTATCATGGAAGACAGCTTTCCTTTTGGCAATTACCTCAGCAAGAAGGGTTTCGGAACTGCAGGCCCTAATGGCAATACCACCGTTCATAATCTTTCACAGAGACAGGGTCTCCTTAAGAACCAACCCTACTTTTATGCCAAAGGTGGTATCTAGGGTTTTTTAAATCAAGCTATTCACCTGCCTACTTTTTTCCCCAATCCTGAGAGCAAAGGGGAAAGACTGTTGCATACCTTGGACATTCACAGACAACTTTGCTACTACCTGGACAGAACCAAGACCAGTAGGAAGTCTGATCAGCTTTTTGTAGCTTACGCCCCTGGAGTACAAGGAAAAGCAATTACCAAACAGACTATTTCAAAATGGATTGGACATTGCATCAGATTTTGTTATTCCTTCCATGGGAAGAATGTTCCATCCAATGTCAGACCACACTCCACCAGAGCTACAGCCGCCTCTACAGCTTTTTTAAGAGGGGTGCCTACAAAAGACATTCTAGAAGCTGCTACATGGAGCTCCATGCATACATTCCCCAAACACTACAGTCTCCCTTTATACTCCAGATCCAGAGCAGGCTTTGCTTCGGCAGTCCTGCAGGATTTGATTGCCACACCATCTCTTTCCTAGAGCATTCCTCCTCCCCCAGCTAAGCTATGGTATTCAACCCATATGTTATGACTGCAGTTGCATTCTTGAAGGACATAGTACAGTTTTGTACCTACCATAAATGTAGATGTCCGATAGATATGCAACTGCAGTCGGATTTTCCCTCCCTCCATACCCCTCTATGCCTTGGGTCCACTCCTATCCCTGTTTCTCTTAGCTGGGGATATCTGTTATGGTGTATCTGTTTATTGCTTACTTATTTGTCTGGAATCCTGTTTTTGTCTTCCAATTTGATTACAGCCTTCCTTGGAGGGCACCTGGCATCTGGGGCAAGAAACACTGAAGAAAATGGCGTCGGCTGATGCTTATATACTCCAGCCGCTCTGACGTCGGAGAGAAATGTGACATCAGCCGACGTCGGACCCAGACTTTGGAATCCGGCCGACCGAGGGCTGCCTGAGGCAGGACAACCCATATGTTATGACTGCCGTTGCATATCTATTGGACATCTACATTTATGGTAGGTACAAAACTGTACTGTGTCTCTCCTGGAGAATCTAGGTTTCATGATAAACTATCAGAAGTCTACTCTGACCCCTTTCCAAGACCACATTTTTCTTTGCTGCAGGATTCTAGCAGGCAGGATGCTAGCCTCATCTCCAGAAAAGGTCATGTCCCTTACTTCCTATTTGCAGGACCTGACCTATTGCCCCTTCAATCTCTGACTGCCAGTGACTTTTTATGACTCCTGGGGTTCATGGCCTCAACTATTCTCATGCTTCCTTTAGCCAAGTTACACATGAGAAAATTCCAGTGTTCTTGAAGACTGTTTGGATGCAACACTCCCATCCTCTGGACTTTGTTATCCGACTCCTGCCCTGCTTGAAAGGTTGAAAGGAATCCAGGTCTACCCTTACAACCACCTCTCCCCACTCAGGAGCTGTACATGGTGCCTCAGATTTAGGATGGGATGCAACTACTTGTGCTTCAAGTTCTGCAGAAGGCCAGAAAACCCACAACTAGAAAATTCTGTTTCCAAATGGAAGAGATTTTCTATCTGGTGTCTCAGAAAAGATTTACAACCACTGTTGGTGGTTATCCCAGTGATCTTGTCCTATCTGTGTGAACTGATCAAGAATAGGCTGTCATACTCTTCAGTTAAAGCCCATCTTTCTGCTATCTCAGCATGCCTGCCTATTTCTCCACCTTTACCTTCTAGGTTGGAAGTTAAACTGTTCTTAAAAGGCGTCCTTCATATCAGACCACCAAGGAAACCAATTCCTCCTCCTTGGGAGCTCAATTTTGTTTTAGAGAAACTTACCATGCCCTATTTGAGCCAGCAAGTTCCTCTTCTCTACAACACTGCCCCTGGAAAACTGTTCTTCTCTTGGGAATTACTTCTGCCAGAAGGGTATCTGAGTTACAAGCTCTGATGTCTACTTTCCCCTTTAGACTTCCACAGGGATAGGGTCTCTTTACTCACTAATCCCTCCTTTATGCCCAAGGTCGTTAATGAGTTATCGTTATGAGTAATGCAGCGTATAGAAGAGAATGACATCTACGGTTATGGTAAGATTTTACACAACTATTCTTTCTCTTCCTTTCCTTCAGAGAGCGTTTCATCCTCCTCAAGTAGAGTGCATTAAAACATTTGCTTGAGTTCAGACCTGGGGATATTTCTCTTGATGCTTCATTCCTCCATTAAATCATGGTATTTCAGGCCCATCCAGGCTCTGAAAAATCTGTGTGTACTAGCGTTTCAGTATGCTGTTCACTTAGGCTGCGCTTCCATTGCCAAACAGGCTAGACTAGTTCTGCTTCCTTGATATGCTGCGCATGTCATTGTATCTTAAATCCATCCTACACTTCGTAGCTTACTCAGATTTAGAGAGTGCAGGAAATATTTTTAGTTTTGGGTATCTCTTTTTGTGATTTAATTGGCAACATGCACATTAATCAGCCACGTTGACTATCTCTTGAAGGAAGAGGTGTATATCTTCCCATATTCCTCTGTCTGGCTAATCACATCCAGTTTCAGTAAAGGCTTGTTGACCGGTTTTTATTGACTTATGGGCCTGTTACACTGCCTTTGCTTTTCTGTCAACCTGTAGAAGTCTTTCATTTTAACTGTGGAGCTTTTCTCCCCGGGCCTCCGCTGAAAATGAACCTACGTCCAGTCGGACACTCCCGGTCAACAAATATAAATAAAAATAAATAATAAATAAAATTCTCTGGTCCTTACACAAAGCATTACCTTTCTTGAGTTGGTCATAGCATCCATCAGGGACAGAGTGTTTTTATGTCTTAGCAGAGCTTCACCACTGGTGGCACATCTGTAGCAGGTCAGTGAGACTTCCTTTCTAGCAGAAACCTCCTGTAAATGTTCGGGTTCATGATGGGCATATTAGTAGTGATTCTACTGGTCAGGCAACACATGACAATACAAATACACACTAGTCCATTAAGTTTCAGTTGATCCATGACTCTCAGCATTTGGTCCCACTTGTCAGGTTGGGCCTACAACTTTAGTTGTCTTGGAAGTTTACAATAAGTAATCTTTATAGACAAGCATGCCTTCAGCTGTTGTGTCCAGTTCATATGGTCACTGATGGCCCTGTTGTAGGATGTATAGCTAATTTCAGTTCTTTGAGGCTTCTAGGCCATCTTGAATACAGCATACACATGAATGAGTTCAGACTGAGCTGACCGGAGGGATGTTCAGTGAAAAGTTTAGAGTGACATATTTTACTTTATTCTCTAATGTAAACCTTCCAAAGTTTTTGTTTTGTACATTTATTAGAAGATGAAGTTCTTTTATGACTCTCCCCAGTTACTGTTATTCAAAATTTCTTGCTGAACATGCAGGAAATAAGCCTGCGGTTGCTCCTTCACCGTGGTGTTCTCACCATTTGTTGTTTTGTGTGATTCAGTAGCTGCCCTACACAGGCAGCCCTTCAGTTCCAGTTCAGTGGAATCTGCTGATGTAGAATCAAGGATCTATAAGTTGATCCTAATCCCCAGTCCATGAGGCTTCCTGCATGAATGCTGAATAGGTAACCTTAGTGAGATCTGGTATTTCGTCAAGTCTCTAGGGTCACTTTGGTTATACATTAATATACGATGAGGCTGATACTTTTAAACATCTTTGCTTTTACTGCCCATGATTTGTCTAAGAGGCTTAATCTGTCTTGGGTCTGGTAGCAGGTTTCTAAATTGTTTCCTTGTGATCTGACATTATCTGCAATTAAAATATTTGGTCTGTTGTGTCACCTTGTCATGAGCCAAAAGAGAATGTCATTTCTGCCCTTGTAAGCAGTGTGACTTTCCATAAGAAGAGTAACTATTTGAAATTGTCTGAGGAATCTCTTGCTTGTTTGCAGCCTTTATTTTTGTTCCCCAGAGTGTTTGACCCTCTTTGCTTCTTAAGCCTGAGGCCTCAGCTGAATTTCAGATGCAACTACAGTGTCCGTCCTTGATGTGTTTTTTGTTAGGTTGTTCAGCAGTCAGAATTTGGCATTTTTTTCAACAAAATCCCATATGGCAGGACGTGTGTATGTCCATCTGTCACATGCTGTGACATAACACTCTGGCTAATTAAGCAAATTCCTCCTCAGTCTGTCAGTTCTTTTTTGACACTCAGTTTAGATTCCTCTGCTCTTCAGTAAAATCTCTGTTTATGTATGTGTAAATCTCCTTGTGTCTGTCCCTGTCACCGTTGGATTGCTGAAGATGATGTTTACCAGTTTTGCTTGTATTATTTCAGGGAAAAGCACAAAGCTTACAAGTGCTGTGAGTACCAGAGTTACTTCATGTCAAAGGAGAAAATTGGTGTGGTCTACTTCACAAAGAAAGTGGCATTCAGTTCCCTGTGAGAAAACAGTCAGGAAGGTCTTTGTCACAGCCCCAGGTATTCATCAGGACTTTGCTGCAAAGACAGATATTGAGAATTCAAGTCTGAACCACTTTTCAGTAACTCCAGTGTTCAGCCAGACTCCTGTTCCCTTCATGAGGTACATTTACTTACTTGTAAACATTAAGGCTTTGAGTTTGAACTAATCCTCAGCTTTGATTGAATAACTTGTGGATGGAGAAAGCGTGCCCATGGCTCACACTCTGGAGGGTATATGCCTAGATTCTAGCACTGCCATATTTTTAGATGATCATCTGGAGCCTGTGACTAACCAGTTTATTCCATGAGTTCAGTTCCCTGAGTCACTGTTCTTGAGATCGGCCCTAGAGACTGTTGGTGTACTACTATGGGGTGTCATGCCTCAAAACATGGATGTTAAGCAGTTTGGTATGATATCCTGGCTGAAATTGCTGTTGCAGTATTCCTGACATATGGGGTTGTTGCCACTAATGTCTAGCCAGTGTACCAAGGCTTTAATTTTCTCAGGTTCTGCATCCAGTGCATGACCTCAGCTTATATGTGTAAGGGTATATAGATGTTTGTATGACCATGGATCCTCAGACTATCTCACCACCAGAGCAGATGCACATTGTGCATCTGTCAGACTTTTCGTTTTTATCTTGTAATATTTTGTTGAAAGTTGTAGATGTCAGCTACAAGGGGTAAGTGCAAGTGTAGTAGGTAGAATTCTGTACAAGGACTTTCATACCAAGTATCTTTTTGCTTGGGCCCAGAACAAAATCACAAATTTTATTCAATCTCTGAATTGTTCATTCCCAAAACCCTTGGGCTGAGGTTTTTCCACTCTCAACATCTTTTTAGAGACCCAACGTCTTAAACACCTGGCTGAGTCCAAGATGTTTGACTTCACATTCTCTGACATCCCTCTGCCACTAGAGAAAAAACTGAAGAGGCCTCGTTCGGATCTGCAGTCCAACATTTCTGACTCCAACGTACCCACGGATGTTACAGAACCAGTGGTATGTCAAGCTTCTTCTCAGATGTCCTTCAAGGATGCATCTGCAGTCATAACATATGGGTTGTCCTGCCTCAGGCAGCCCTTCGGTCGGCCGGATTCCAAAGTCTGGGTCTGGCCTCGGCTGATGTCGCACTTTCCCCGACGTCATAGCTTCTGGGGTATAAAGGCATCAGCCGACGCCATTTTCCTCAGTCTTTCTTGCCGCGCGGTGCCCGAAGCAGAAGCTGTTCGCAAGTGCCGGTCGGTCAGATCCAGAGATTTCAGCTACCAAGACTTGAAAAGCTAAGTACCCCGTTGGGGACTCTTTCTTGCCTCAGCCAATGTCAGACAAAGTAAATAATTGTTTAACTTGTGGGAAACAAATACCTCATAAGGATTTCCATTCTTACTGCCTTCCTTGCTTAGGCCCAGACCACGACGTGTCAGCTTGTTTAGCCTGTGCCTCCTTCAACCGACGGACTCTTAGACGTCGGTCGGAGTTTGCAGAGGAATTTCTTGGAACCGCTTTTGCTTATAATTTTGCTTATAAAATGCTGTCGGAGACTCCGACTTTGCATTTGGTCAAAAAACGCAAGGAAAAGGACCGACACTCGCGGCCAGCTGTTTTGGCTGAAACCACGGCTAGGCCTACCGTGAGTGTCTCGGTTTCGGCTGAAACCGAGTCCACGGTTATTACTACTACCGAAACCATACCTCCGACCACCGAGGCCAGAGAGGCCCCGGCTGAGTCGGCTTCAGAACTCCCTACCGAAGCTAGTGCTCAAGAATTGTCCGACACCATACCTTTGGACATTTCTACCCCTGCACGTGGGGCAGCTAGGCCCCCAGCTTCTATGTCTATTAAGGCCTTCTCCAGGGCTAAAGCTGCCAAACTTTCAAAAACTTTGCCTGCCAAATCTACTTCCCAGAGGCCTTCCTCTAGTTCTCAGATTCTCAGTCTTGCTGAGGACCTTATATCCTTAATTAGGGGTTCCCAACCTCACCCAGACAGGGCCTCCCAACCTCCTCCAGACAAAGGCCCAGGACTGATCCCTCTGAACCTCTCTCCTCAGATTACTCCACGGATGGATCTGATTTGTCAGACCATCAGGAAGGGGCCTACTCCTTATGAGGATTCAGATGCAGAAGATTCTATTCCTTCGGCCTCCCCACCTGAAGAATTTTCCTTTGGGGAGACTTTACACTCCATGAGGGAGCACTTTCAATGGCAGGGTCAGGATTTCTCTGATTCTAGAAAAAGATTAAGGACCTTTTGCATTTGCCCAGCATAGGCCTTAGCCATACCACCTGTTCTAACTGTAATTGATGATGTGTACAATGATGTCAGTACTGCACCTGATTCTCTTCCCCCGGCCCCTGCCAAACCTGACAGATATTACAGGGTCCCGGATTCTCACTTCCACCTGAATAAAGCCCATGCTGCAGACCCAGAAACTATTTCTCAGGGCCCTAAAGGGGTTGCAGCTGCTACTGCCAAAAACCCCCTACCCTCTGAAAGAGAGTCTAGAGCATTAGAGAGATGGGGAAAAAAGGTTTATACATCTGCTACTCTTTCTGCCAGGGCATTAAACTGTCAGTTCCATATGATACAGTACCAAGAATTTTTGTTAGATCAGCTGAATAAGAAGCTTTCTTCTCCTGAACCTTTAGACCGTAAATCCCTTCAGGATTTGGTACACAACTCTCAGCAGGTCAGTAATCATTTCTTAAAATGTGGCTATGATGCACTGGAGGCTTCATTTAGATCAGCTATGACTGGGGCAGTAATTCGTAGGCATGCCTGGCTGAAGGAGCAATCTTTGCCAGACCATGTCAAGGCTAAACTCCTCGATGCTCCAATGGAGAAACAAAATTTATTTGGCTCCCTGCACAGGAGATTCTAAAGAAGGTGGAAGAAAAAGCAAAATCTGTGCAAACAGTAAAGGAATTCCTGCAGGTCCAACCTCCGAGGTTCAGCAGAAACTGGCCTACAAAGAATTGGTCCTTTCCAGACACCTCCAGAGCACAGAGGGGCAGGAACAGACACCCTAGAGGCAGAGGTCAATCAAAGGGTGCCTACAGGGGCCGTCAGTGGCAGCCTGCCAACCAGAGGAGTAGTGCCACAGCTACAACTACAACCACTACCACAGGACAGACCCAATGACTTGACTCTGATTCCGCCTACCAGGGATCAACTGGAAGCTCCTTTGGGCGGAAAGCTGGCTTTATTCTCAAAAAACTGGCATTGCATTACAAAGGATACGTGGACATTGCAAACAATAGACAAAGGATACAGGTTTTACTTCCACACTTTGCCAAAAAGGGGCGGAATGCCAAACCTTCCACCAAACCAGAAGGCAGAGGCTTTAAGACAAATCAGCAATTTACTTCAGATGAAAGCTATAGAAAGGGTACCATCTATAGAACAAGGCCAAGGATTTTACTCCAGATTATTCCTGGTACCAAGAAAAGAAAACCAATGGAGGCCTATTCTCGACCTGTCCTCGCTCAACACTTATCTCATTGTGCCAAAATTCAAAATGCTGACCCTACAGCAACTTCTTCCCATGCTGGGCAAGGAGTCTTGGCTGGTGACTCTAGATCTCAAGGAGGCATACCTGCACGTCCCTATCCGACCAGATTGCAGAAGACACCTCAGATTTCTTGCAGGATCAGAGCATTATCAATTCACAGCATTGCCCTTTGGCTTATCTACTGCGCCCAGAGTATTCACGAAATGCCTGGCATCAGTAATTGCACATTGCAGACTTCAGGGAATTCAAATTTATCCATACCTGGACGACTGCCTAATACAAGCGGACAACAAGAAAAAATTGTTAAAGGACTTGGCCTATGTCATACACCTGCTACAGACCTTGGGATACACAGTCAACATCCAAAAGTCAAGACTAGTGCCATCCCAAAGGATAACCTTTTTGGGTGCGGATCTGGACACAATCACTCAGATGGCTTTTCTCACAGAAGAAAAACAAACCCAACTTCCACATTATTTCATGATTTTGACAAGACAAACTCAGCTTACTGCAAGGAAAGTCCTGCAGGCCCTGGGTTACATGGCATCCTGCATAATCTTGATTCCACATGCCAGGCTGCATATGAGAAAATTGCAATGGAACCTAAGGAATGTATGGTCTCAACACAGTCACAGTCTAGAAACCATGATACCAATCATTCCATGCCTTCAAAAGGAATTCCTGTGGTGGGCTCAAGCCTGCCAGTCCAACAGAGGGTTGCCTTTCAACAAACCAAAAACAAGGCAGACCATCACCACGGACGCCTCAGACCGAGGATGGGGAGCACACATGGAGGACAAATGCATCCAAGGCCTATGGCCTCAAGGACAGCTAAGCATGCACATAAACCAAAAGGAAATGCTGGCAGTGAGGCATACAATCGAGGCATTCAAACCATTCCTCCAGCAAGGACATCTGTTAATAAGGACAGACAACACCACGGTCATGTGGTACATAAACAAACAAGGAGGCACACATTCCTACCCTCTATGCCGGATGGCAATGAATCTGTGGAACTTATGCCTGAATCTCAATATCCAGCTGCAGGCCAAATTCGTACCAGGAAAGGAAAATTCACTAGCAGACAGCTTAAGCAGAACTACCACGGATGCACACGAATGGATGCTGCATCCAGACATCTTCAAACTCATAACAAAGAAATGGGGAATGCCAGAGATAGATCTGTTTGCCTCCCCACTCAACCACCAACTGAAGAAATTCTGCTCAAGGACATACCACCCACAAGCCTGGAGGGTGGACTCTCTTTCAGCTGGAATGCCCTAACAGTATATGCCTTTCCACCTCTCCCATTGATGTACAAGGTTCTACTGAAGATCAGGGAGGAACAGCCAAAGGTGATACTAATAGCTCCGGACTGGCCAAGACAACACTGGTATCCGCTACTGAGAAGCATGTCTCAGGCGAACTCATGGCCTCTTCCCCTATGGCCTCTTCTTCTAACGCAGAACAACTTCAAGACCCTGCATCCAAACTTGAAAACATTGCAACTAACTGCCTGGAAAATTCCTTAAAACCAAACCAAACTGTTTTATCTCAGAGGGTGAAAGACATCATCCTGGAGGCTCGCAGACCTTCCACAAGGAAGACATACTCAGCTAAATGGAAGAGATTTCTCATTTGGAGCACATCAAAGGGCACAGATGTCACAGTGGCAAACCTAGCACACATCCTAGAGTACTTAGCAGAATTGTTCCACAATGGCCTGTCTTATTCTTCCATTAAGATTCATGCTTCAGCAATTTCAGCAGAATACAATATGGATCCACCTATCTTCTCTCACCCTCTGCTTAGGCAATTTTTGAGAGGGATCAAAAATGTTAAACCTCCAAGGAGACCCCCTCTACCTGCATGGGATCTCAATTTGACACTACCTCCTTTTGAACCAGCAGCATCAGCAGATCTACAGTTTTTATCTTGGAAAACTGCCTTTCTTCTGGCAATCACTTCAGCAAGAAGAGTATCCGAGTTACAGGCATTAATGGCAGTGCAGCCTTTTCTTATTTTCCACCAGGATAGAGTGTCACTGAGAACCAATCCTACTTTCATGCCAAAGGTGGTATCCAGGGTATCCTTGAACCAAGCTATTCATTTGCCTACTTTCTTCCCTAACCCACAGAACAAAGGAGAAAAACTTTTGCACACCTTGGATATACACAGACAACTACGCTACTGTCTGAACAGAACTAAAACCAACAGAAAAACTGACCAACTTTTTGTAGCATATGCAACTGGGGTGCAAGGAAGAGCAATTTCCGAACAGATAATTTCAAAATGGATAGGAAATTGCATTAGTTTTTGCTACTCTTTTCATGGAAAGACAGCTCCTGAAAATATCAGGCCTCATTCCACAAGGGCCACAGCCACCACTACAGCTTTCCTACGAGGGGTGGCTACCAAGGACATTTTAGAAGCTGCTACTTGGAGCTCCGTGCATACATTTGCCAAGCATTACAATCTACCTTTATACTCCAGATCCCGAGCAGGTGCAACTGCAGTTCTGCAGGGGATCTTAACTACACCATCCTTCTCTTAGTACCTCCTCCCCCAGTTTGGCTATGGTATTCTACCCATATGTTATGACTGCAGATGCATCCTTGAAGGACATAGTGCAGTTTTGTACCTACCATAAATGTAGATGTCCGATAGGTATGCATCTGCAGTCAGGATTACCCACCCTCCTTCCCCTCTGTGGTATTCCTAGGGTGCTTACCCCTCTTTCAGCTAGCTGGGGGAATCTATTATGGTGTATTTGTTTGTTTGTATATATATGTATATAATTTGCTACTGTTTGGAACTTTTCAGCATTTATCCAAATTTAGCCTTCCTAGAGGGCACCTGGCATCTGGGGCAAGAAACACTGAGGAAAATGGCGTCGGCTGATGCCTTTATACCCCAGAAGCTATGACGTCGGGGAAAGTGCGACATCAGCCGAGGCCAGACCCAGACTTTGGAATCTGTCCGACCGAAGGGCTGCCTGAGGCAGGACAACCCATATGTTATGACTGCAGATGCATACCTATCGGACATCTACATTTATGGTAGGTACAAAACTGTACTTTATCCACTACTGAGACCCTGTCAGAGGCTGGTATGGTTCCTGAAACCTTGCAGACTGTTGACATCTGAGGAGCAGCATCACATCATTTCTGAGGGTCCGCATGGTGTCCCTCAAATTTTAGTTAGGGAAGAGATTCCAGGGTCTTTGATAGAAGTCAGGCAAGGTTCCAAACCTCTGCATCTCATCCAGGTGGGTGTCAAGCCTAAAAAGAAAAACACAGAAGACTAGGCATGTGGCCTTTTCCTCAGCAGCTAGGAAAAAGGAGTAGATAGACTTCTCAAAGGGGTTGTTCAAGATCTCTGCAGCTAGGGGCAACTACTCAAAATCCTACTCTGGTTTTCTCTTCTTCTGATGAAGAGCAGGACTACAACTATCACTGTTATTTACAATATTCCTCTCAGCTGCATTCCCTAGTGTAGATCTCTTCAGCTGGAGGGCTCCTTCTCACTGGATTCCACTGTTAAGGAATCTTCCTTTGGGGAAAATATACAGAACACGATGAAGCAGCATGAATAGCAATCCATGCAGATCTCTATTCAGAAAAGGTATTACACTGTCTTGGAGATTGGTAGCCCTGCCCTTTCTCCAGTCCCTCGTGTCCTTGAGGCTTTTCTGGACTCCTTCCTGCCCACCTCTTCTGCACCTGATTCTCAGCCAACAGCTCCTAAAGGGACCCCAGACCATAGCTCTCAACTGTCCAGATTTTTGCGTCATATTTTTGGTCTCTTCCTAATAAAAGTTGTGGTTTTCTAGCAAATCAGTGAAGACTGAATTCACTAAAACATGACAGACATTTGAGTTTCAGACTTCATGTTCTTCAGAAAATGCACGGTAACACAAAACCACTTATTCTAGTAGCTTTCTAAGTTTATAAGGGCACCTGTTTTTGGGCCTTTGTCCTACCATTATTTTTGGCTTTGTCCAGAGATCTTGTGGTAAGAACTTGAGAGGTGTGGTGTGGGCAAGACATGTTTTACAAGGTGCCTGATAACTTAAAATGTTTATACAAGAATCCAGTGGCAGAATCCCCTGCAGTATCTCTCTTCGGATAAGCCCTCTAGGCTTCTTTCCAGTGATAATGCCGTACCAACTGACAAAGATAGTAGGGCTATGGATGGATAGAGAAAGTACAGTTGTGTAAAATCTTACTATAACAGTAGATGTCCTCTTCATTGTTGCAGTATTGTTCACAGAAGGGATTCCCTGCCCAGGGCAGCCCAATGCTCAGCCAAAAGCCTTAAACAGATCTTGTATGTGCCGTATGTCACATTTATGCTCCCCGCACAGAACTTAGGGTATAAAAGGGACATATTGACACAACTACCTAGAACTGAATTGCCATAGAAGAGAACAGTCATCATAGGACAAAGAAGTCCTTGCACATCTAGAAGGGAAAAAATGCAGAACAAACAAGAGGGGGTTGGAGGGAGGGAGTGTATACTGCAGCAGTGAAGGGACATATACTGTTATGGTAAGATTTTACACAAATGTACTATGTCCTCCTATATCACTGTTGCAGTATTCTTAATAGAAAGGGAGAGTAAAAAAGCTCAAGAAACAGAATGGGAGGTGGAATGCTGAGAAGAGCCATCAACAAACCCACATAAAATGGTTTCAGCAAAACCTGCTGTAGCCCAAGAAACCATATCCAACTTAAAATGCTTTGTAAAGGTATGCACTGAAGTCTACGTAGCAGCTTCAAGGATGGAATTGGTGTCCAACCCATTGAAGAAAGCACCAAAAGAGGCAACAGCCTTAGTGGAATGAGCTCTAACAGAAGTAGGCAGAGATTTGTCATGAAAAGACTAACAAAAAGAAATGGCCTTAGATATCCAGGAGGAGATGGTTTGCTTAGAAACAGCCAAACCCAAAGACTTGGGATGAAAGGAAACGAAAGCTGATCAGACTTACGTATAGTCCTAGTTTTATCCAAATAGTACCTGAGCTGTCTGTGTAAATCCAAGATGTGCAGGATCCTCTCACTAGCAGACTGAGGAGATGAGAAAAAAGAGTTGTACCGACTGATTTAAGGACAACTCATTTACTACCGTGAACAAAAAAGAAGGAAAAAAGGAGGAATGTCCATAATGGCCTGGAGCTCAGAAACCATCCAAGTAGAAGTAAGAGCAAGCAGCAAAATGGTCTTCCAGGTACAATGCTGCAAAGAAGCAGAATCTGCAGGCTCTAAAGGAGCCTGGGTTAATTTTTCCAAAACAAAATTACAGTCCAAATGAGGAGGAATAGGTTTTCTTGGAGGCCTGCTATGTAGGACGGCTTTATGAAAATGTTTGACCTCAAAACGAGAAATTAGAGGAGGATTCATGGGCAGACAAGCAGAAATGGATGACAGATGGGCCTTCACAGAAGAATAGGCCAAGCCAGATTGGAGCAACTCACACAAATAAGAGAGGACCAGAGGAATCCCCACTGAAAAGGGTCTTGGTTACAAGCATGCCACCAGACCTAAAATCTTTTCCATTTGGACATATAAGATTTTCTGGTTGAGGGATTTTCTTGCCTCCTGTATAACCCTGAGCAAGTCCTCAGAAAAGAGATGCCTGAAAGTGATCACAGCCCTGTCACCCACAATGTCAGTTGCAGAATGGACAAGTAGGGATGGATGAGAGACCACTTGTCCTGTGTAAGGAGATCCAGCCAATGAGGTAACTTGTGAAGATTGCCCCTGGCCAGATGCATTAAGAGGGGGAACCAGTGCTGTTATGGCCAAAATGGAGTCACTAGCAAGATTTTTGAGTCCAGCTGAATCTTCTGCAGGACTCTTGAAAGTAGAGGAAGAGCAGGGAAATCATAAAGAAACATCCCCTTCCCAGGAAAGGAAAAAGCAGCCATCTTCCACACCAGATGGCTTGGCACTCGGGAATAGAAAAGAGGAAGCTGCTTTTTCAGAGGGGAGGCAAAAAGATCTACCTAAGGAATATACCACAATGGACAATGTCCAGAAACTTGTCTCTGTGAAGCATCCATTTGTGAGCCTGTGTTTTGGATCTGCAAAGAGTCTGCCACTATATTGTGCTCTGAAAAAATGTATACTGCCTAAAAATTTAATAACTGAGAGCCACATGTCCTTCAAGAATGCAACTGCAGTCCTGACATATGGGTTGTCCTGCCTCAGGCAGCCCTTCAGTCGGCCAGATTCCAAAGTCTGGGTCCGGCGTCGGCCGATGTCGCCTCCTCCCTGACGTCAGAGCGGCTGGGGTATAAAGGCATTAGCCGGCGCCATCTTCTTCAGTCTTTCTTGCCGCGCAGTGCCCGAAGCAGAAGCAGTTCGCAAGTGCCGGTCGGTCAGCTCCTGTGTTTTCAGTTACCGAAGTCATCTAAAAGCTAAGTACCCCGTTGGGGAACATTTTTTCTTGCCTCAGCCGATGTCAGAACAAATTGAAAAAGTTAATAATTGATGTCCTTCATGGATGCATCTGCAGTCATAACAACTGGGTTGTCCTGTCGTCAGGCAGCCCTTCAGTCGGCCGGATTCCAAAGTCCGGGTCCGGCTTCGGCTGATGTCGCACTTCACCCGACGTCATCTCTGTTGGTCTTTGGGTATAAAGGCATCAGCCGACGCCATTTTCCTCAGTCTTTCTTGCTGCGTGGCGCAGAAGCTGTTCGCAAGTGCCGGTCGGATCCAGAGATTACTTCACCGAATACTACAAGACTTCTAAAGCTGGTACCCGTTGGGGACTCTTTCTTGCCTCAGCCGATGTCAGAAAAAGTTAATAATTGTTTAACCTGTGGGAAACAAATACCTCATAAAGATTTCCACTCTTATTGTCTGCCTTGTTTAGGCCCAGCCCACGACATAGCAGCCTGTTCGCCTGTGCTTCTTTCAACCGACAACGCTTAGGCGCCGGTCGGAGTTTGCAGAACAGTTTTTCGGTTCTGATTTTGCGTACATTATGCCGCCGGATCCTCCGACTACCCAATCTGCCAAAAAGCAAAGATAAAGACCGACACCGCGGTCCGCGGTTTCGGCGAAACCATGGTTAAGCAAACCATGAGTGTCTCGATTTCGGCGAAACCGAAAACTGATCAAAGTACAGCTGAATCTATCTCTTCAACTGAGGCCCCTGCTACCACTCTTGAATCGGCCTCAGAAATTTTATCCACTACGGTGGTTGCCACTGACTTATCAGACACCATTCCTTGGATGTCTCTACCCCAGCGTGGTGCTGCTAGGCCTCCAGCAGCCATGTCCATTAAGGCCTTCGCCAGGGCTAAAGCAGCCAAGACTACTAAAACAGTGCCTGTTAAACCCCTACAACCAGGCCCTCTTCTAGTTCTCAAATGCTTACTCTGGCAGAAGATTTAATTTCATTAATTAGAGGATCTCAATCTCACCCAGACAGGGCCTCTCAGCCCCAGAGAAGAGACCTAGGGCAGAGCCCCTGAGCCAGTGTCCTCTGATGATTCTGCCGATGAATCAGACATAACTGACCAGCCAGAGGCTCCTTTCTCCAATTTTGAAGATTCTGATGCTGAAGAATCCATTCCAGCTGCTTCCCACCAGAAGAATTCTCCTTTGGGGAAACCTTACATGCCATGCGAGAGCAGTTCCAATGGCAGCAACAGGATTTTCAGACTCCAGAAAAGACTTAGGACCTTTCTGCACCTTTCACAGCACAGGCCCTTAGCTATACCTCCTGTTCTCTCTGTGGTGGATGATGCTTTCAATGATGTCTGCTCCGCTCCAGATTCTTTACCCCAGCCCCTGCCAAACCAGACAGATTTTACAGGGTGCCAGATACTCATCACCACCTTTACAAGGCCCCACTTGCAGACCCAAACTATATCCCAGAGTCCCAAGGCAGTAGCGACCATAGCTAAAACCCTATTCCTTCTGAAAGGGAAGCAAGGTCATTAGACAGATGGGGTAAAAGGTCTACACTTCAGCTACTCTCTCAGCTAGAGCTTTAAACTGTCAGTTTCACATGATACAATACCAAGAGTTTATGCTTGATCAGTTAACTAAAAGCTAACCACTGATGAATCTCTTGATAAGAAATATGTATTAGAAATGGTAAATAACATACAACAGGTTAGTAACCATTCCTTAAAATGTGGCTATGATGCACTGGAGGCTTCATTTAGATCAGCCATGACTGGCACAGTGATAAGAAGGCATGCATGGCTAAAGGAGCAAGCTTTACCGGATCATGTTAAAGCTAAGTTGCTAGATGCTCCTATGGATAAGACAAGTTTGTTTGGTACACCTGCCCAGCAGGTTATGAAGAAAATGGAAGAAAAGGCAAAATCTGTTCAAACGGTTAAAGATTTCTTGCAGGTTCAACCCCAAGGTTTAGCAGGAACTGGCCTGCCAAAATTGGTCCTTTCCTGACTCCACAAGATCTCAAAGGGGCAGGAATAGACGTTCCAGAGGCAGAAACCAATCCAGAGGAGGTGCCTACAGAGGACGACAGTGGCAAGGTAACAACAGAGGCACAGACACAACCACTGCCACTACATCAACACAACCACAGTGACTTAACCTAAATCCGCCTACCAGGGAACAAATAGCAGCTCCTCTAGGCGGAAAGTTAACCTTATTTTCAAAGAACTGGCACTATATAACAAAAGACAAGTGGATTTTACAAACCATAGATCAAGGTTACCGGTTCCACTTCCACACTTCACCAGTCAAAAGAGGAATGCCAAATCTACCTCCAAATCAAAAAACAGAGGCTCTACAACAGATAATGGAGTTAGCAAACATGAGAGCTGTGGAAAGAGTGCCAACAGCAGAGCAAGGAAAGGGGTTCTACTCCAGACTATTCCTAGTTCCAAGAAAGGATAAAAGTTGGAGACCAATTCTCGACCTGTCCACCTTAAATACATACATCATTGTCCCAAAATTCAAAATGCTGACCCTACAGCAACTTCTCATGCTGGGCAAGGAGTGTTGGCTGGTAACTCTAGATCTCAAGGAGGCATACCTGCACGTCCCCATTCGACCAATCTGCAGAAGATACCTCAGATTTCTTGCAGGATCAGAGCACTATCAATTCTCAGCATTGCCCTTTGGCTTATCTACTGCCCAGAGTATTCACAAAATGTCTGGCATCAGTAATCGCGCGTTGCAGACTACAGGGAATTCAAATTTACCCATACCTGGACGACTGCCTGCTACAAGGGGACAACAAAACCAAGCTGACAACAGATTTACAAAGGGTCATTTACTTGCTACAAGCACTGGGATACACAGTCAATTTACAAAAGTCAAGGCTGATACCATCCCAAACAAGGACATTCTTAGGCGCGGAATTGGACACAGTAAAACAAATGGCATTCCTAACTACAGAAAAACAAAAAGAACTCCCTCTTTACTTCTTGGCACTAACAAAACTGAACAAGTTAACAGCAAGAAAAGTACTGCAGGCCTTGGGCTTCATGGCATCATGCATAATCTTGGTCCCATTTGCCAGACTACATATGAGAAAACTACAGTGGTACCTAAAGAATTTATGGTCCCAACACAGACACAGCCTAGAAACAGAAATCCCACTAATTCCATGCTTAAAACAGGAGTTCCTATGGTGGGCTCAGGCATGCCAGTCAAACCCAGGCCTACCTTTCAGATGTCAAGCAAGCCAGACCATCACAACAGACGCTTCAGACCTAGGATGGGGGCCCACATGCTGGACAAATGCGTGCAAGGATTGTGGACACAGGATCAACTTCACCTGCACATCAACCTAAAAGAAATGCTGGCAGTAAAACTGGCAATCCAAAAGTTCAGACCATTTCTCAAAGAGGGCCAGTTGATGATAAGGACAGACAACACCACAGTCATGTGGTACATCAACAAACAGGGAGGCACTCATTCATACCCCTATGCAGAATGACTTTGGAGCTGTGGACCCTGGCACTCAGCTACAACATCCAGTTACAGGCAATATTTGTACCGGGAAAAGAAAATACTCTAGCAAACATATTAAGCAGAACCACATCGGATGCCCACGAATGGAAGCTGCACCCGGACATCTTCAAGACCATCTCAAAGAAATGGGGAATGCCTCAGATAGATCTATTCATCACCTCTCAATCACCAGCTCAAAAATTCTGCACAAGGACATTCCACCCACTAGCATGGAAAGTGGATTCGCTCTCCTTCAGCTGGAAAGGCCTAACAGCATATGCATTCCCACCTCTTCCCTTGATACACAAAGTACTACTAAAAATCAAGGAAGAACGTCCAAGGATAATCCTGATAGCTCCAAACTGGCCAAGACAACACTGGTACCCACTGCTGAGGAGCATGTCTCGGAGCAATATGTGGCCAATACCCCTGATGCCTTTGATGTTAACTCAGAACAACTACAGCATCATACATCCAAACCTAAAAACGTTGCAACTGACTGCATGGAACATCACATAGCAGCAGCTAATCCAGAACTTTCCCAAAGAGTTAAAGACATTATTCTTGAAGCACGCAGACCTTCAACAAGAAGGAACTATGCAGGAAAATGGAAAAGGTTTGTCATTTGGAGTACTGAAAGAGGAAAAGATGTGTCAAACATAGATATGCCTAACATTCTGGAGTATCTGGCCCAACTTCTTCATTCAGGCCTGTCCTACTCCTCCATCAAGATACATGCATCAGCTATTTCAGCAGAATACAGCTCAGGCAGTTCCTCAGAGGAATCAAGAATGTAAAACCTCCAAGGAAACCACCATTACCAGCTTGGGACTTAAACTTTGTGCTAGAAAAGTTGAGACTATCACCCTTTGAACCAGCAGCAACAGCAGACCTACAACACCTGTCATGGAAAACTGCTTTCCTACTGGCAATTACTTCAGCAAGGAGGGTTTCAGAACTACAGGCCTTAATAGCAGTGCAACCCTTCCTAATCTTCCACCAAGATAGAGTGTCCATGAGGACTAATCCTACATTTATGCCTAAGGTGGTATCCAGAGTGTCTTTAAACCAGGCAATCCACCTACCTACCTTCTTTCCCAACCCACAAAACAGAGGAAAAGAATACTACATACCTTGGATGTACATAGACAGCTACGCTACTACTTGGACAGAACAAAAGTAGCAGAAAGACTGACCAACTTTTGTAGCCTATAACAGGAAGTGAAGGAAAAGCTATTTCCAAACAGACAATCTCCAAATGGATAGGAAATTGCATACGATTCTGTTACTCCTTCCATGGAAAACCAATTCCACAGAACATAAGACCTCATTCTACAAGGGCACAGCCACTACCACAGCCTTCTTACGAGGAGTGGCAACCAAAGACATTATTGAGGCTACTTGGACCTCCGTGCATACATTTGCCAAGCATTATAATTTGCCTCTATATTCCAGATCCCGAGCAGGGTTTGCCACTGCTGTACTGCAAGGGATCCTAAACACACCATAATCTACTTTTATCCTCCTCCCTAGTTGGCTATGGTATTCTACCCAGTTGTTATGACTGCAGATGCATCCATGTAGGACATAGTACAGTTTTGTACCTACCATAAATGTAGATGTCCGAACTGGATAGCATCTGCAGTCAGGATTACCTCCCTCCTTCCCCTCTGTGGTACTCCTAGGGTGTTTACCCTCCTAATAGCTAGCTGGTGGGGAGTCTTTTATGGTGTATTTGTTTGTATATATGTACATACATGCTTATTTTTGTGTTTACCTCTATCTTTGGAAACATTGGCATCTATCCAAATTTTAGCCTTCAAGAGGGCTACTGGCATCTGGGGCAAGAAACACTGAGGAAAATGGCGTCGGCTGGTGCCTTTATACCCCAAGACCAACAAAGATGACGTCGGGTGAAGGGCGACATCAGCCGGACCCGGACTTTGGAATCCGGCCGACTGAAGGGCTGCCTGACGACAGGACAACCCAGTTGTTATGACTGCAGATGCTATCCAGTTCGGACATCTACATTTATGGTAGGTACAAAACTGTACTTTTGTCTTGTGGTAAACAAATACCTCATAAGGACTTCCATTCTTACTGCCTCCCTTGCCTGGGCCCAGACCACGACGTCTCGGCCTGTGCTGCCTGTGCTTGCTTTAATAAGAGCACTCTCAGGCGCCGGGCAGAATTTGCCGAAGACTTTTTTGGCGAATCCTACGCTTACATCATGCCGTCGGAACTACCGACAGCACAACCTACCAAAAAACGAAAGGACCGGGACCGACATCCTCGGCCCACGTCTTCCACCGATACCACGCCTAAGCCCTCCGCGAGTTCTTCGGTCCCTTCGGAAGCGGTAATTCAACCGCTCCAGGCCGACGACACCGCGTTAACACGTTCTTCGGTCTCGGAGATTTCACCGGTGCCGGTTGTTGATTTTCCTCCAGAAACCGAAGCTCTGGATCTACCCGACACCATTCCTGTGGACAAAGTTACCCCTGCACGTGGGGCAGCTAGGCCTCCGGTATCCATGTCCATCAAGGCCTTTGCACGTGCTAAGGCTGCTAGCCAAGCCAAGGCCCATCCTAAAACTACTTCTCAGGTCCCTTCTTCTGACAGACAGATCATGTCTCTTGCTGCTGATCTAATCTCTCTTATCAGGGGTTCTCAGCCGCCTGCAGAAAAAAGGCCTAGAACTGAGCAGGCAGACAACCTCTCTTCAGATGAAGCCTCTGGGGATTCAGAGCATTCAGATACCCAAGAAGAATCCTTCCAGGCTTATGAGGACTCTGATGCTGAGGAATCAATTCCCTCTGCCTCTCCTCCAGAGGATTTTTCTTTCGGTGAAGTCCTCCACTCCATGAGAGAACATTTTAAGTGGCAGGGTCAAGAATTTTCTGATTCCAGGAAAAGGCTACGTACCTTCCTTAAGTTACCCCAGCACAGACCAGCTATCCCTCCAGTTTTGGATGTCCTGGATGATGTATTCTCAGACTCCAGTGCTTCCCCTGATTCTCTCCCTCCTGCTCCTGTCAAGCCAGACCGATATTACAGGGTCCCTGGCACTCACAAGCATCTCTTTAAGGCCCACTCTGTGGATCTAGAAACTATTTCACAGGGCCCCAAAGGAGTGGCTACTTCCTCAGCCAAAAACCCACTGCCAGCAGACAGGGAAGCCAGGTCCCTGGAGAGATGGGGCAAAAAAAGTTTATACCTCTTCCACCCTTGCCATGAGGTCACTTAACTGCCTTTTTCATATGTTTCAGTACCAGGATTACTTACTGGATGATTTGCAGAAAAGGCTAGCCTCTCCTGAGCCTATAGATCGAAAGGCATTGCAGGATTTGGTTCATAATACTCAGCAGGTTAGCAATCATTTTCTTCAGTGTGGTTATGATGCATTGGAAGCTTCATGTAGGGCAGCTATGACAGGGGCCGTTATCCGTAGACATGCTTGGTTGAAAGAACAGCCACTGCCGGATCATGTTAAAGTAAAGCTCCTGGACGCACCTCTGGATAAACAGAAGCTTTTTGGTGCTAATGCTCAGGATGTGTTGAAGTCTGTTGAGGAGAAGGCAAAATCAGTACAGACAGTCAAGGATTTCCTCCAGGTTCAGCCACCCAGATTCAGCAGGAATTGGCCTTCAAAGAATTGGTCCTTTCCAGACTCTGACAAGTTTCAAAGGGGAAAGAACAGGCGTGCAAGAGGTAGAGGGCAATACCAAGGCTCCTACAGTTGCCGCCAATGGCAACCACAAAATCAGAGAAGTGGCACAGGTAGTTTACCTGCACCACAGGAACAATCACAATGACTTACCTTTCACCCCGCCTACCAAGGCTCAAAGAGAAGCACCTCTAGGCGGAAAATTATCTTTATTCTCAAAAAACTGGCACATTATAACAAAGGACAAATGGATTCTGGACATAATAGACAGAGGTTACAGGTTCCACTTCCATACCTTACCAACAGGACAAGGCATGCCAAACCTGCCACAAAATCAAAGGGCAGAGGCACTCATAGAAGTTTCAAAGCTGTTACAAATAAAAGCAATAGAGAAGGTTCCTCCTCAGGAACAAGGCCAGGGATTTTATTCAAGACTGTTCCTTGTTCCAAGAAAAGAAAAACAATGGAGGCCTATATTGGACTTGTCCGTTCTAAATACTTTTCTCATGGTGCCAAAATTCAAGATGCTGACGTTACAGCAACTCCTTCCCATGCTGGGCAAGGGGTCTTGGCTGGTTACTCTGGACCTCAAGGAGGCATACCTGCATGTCCCTATCAGACACAGTTGCAGAAGATACCTCAGATTTCTTGCAGGAACAGAGCACTATCAATTCTCAGCATTGCCGTTTGGCTTATCTACTGTGCCCAGAGTATTCACAAAATGCCTGGCATCAGTAGTTGCACATTGCAGACTCCAGGGGATTCAAATATACCCTTACCTGGACGACTGCCTCATACAAGCAGACAGCAAACAAACCTTGACAAAAAACTTGGATTATGTCATTCAATTGCTACAGGCTTTGGGATACACAGTCAACATTCAAAAATCAAGACTACTGCCATCCCAAGAGATTATTTTTCTGGGAGCAAAGCTGGACACACAACTACAAATGGCTTTCCTCACAGAGGAGAAACAAGAACATTTAACAGATTACTTCAAAAGCCTAGCAAAACTAACCCACCTGACCGCAAGGAAGACCCTGCAGGCCCCTGGGGTTCATGGCATCTTGCATTCTTCTAATCCCTCTGGCAAGATTACACATGAGAAAGCTGCAATGGTACCTAAAAAGCTTGTGGTCTCAACACAGCCACAGCCTAGAAGACATTATACCACTCATACCATGCCTGCAAAGGGAATTCTTGTGGTGGGCTCAAGCAAGTCATTTAAACAAAGGCATGCCTTTCAACAAAGCTCCAACAAGTCAAACTATTACAACAGACGCCTCAGACCATGGATGGGGGGCACACATGGAGGGCAGATGCATTCAAGGGCAATGGACTCCCATGGAGTTGCATCAGCACATAAATCAAAAAGAGATGTTGGCAGTGATACATGCAATAGAAGCCTTTGGAAAATCTCTTCAGCAAGGTCGTCTGCTAATAAGGACAGACAACACCACTGTCATGTGGTACATAAACAAACAAGGGGGCAGTCATTCCTACCCCCTCTGCCGACTAACAATGACTCTTTGGGAAAAGTCCCTGAAACTGAACATCCACTTGCAATCCCAGTTTGTTCCGGGCAAGGACAATGTCCTGGCAGACAGGTTGAGCAGAAATTTTCTTGGATCCACACGAATGGATGCTACACCCACGCATTTTCTCACAAATAACAACTGCATGGGGAAGACCGGACATAGATCTCTTTGCATCTCATCTCAGTCATCACCTGGAAAGGTTCTGCACAAGGACACACCATCCTCTAGCCTGGAGAACGGATGCTCTTTCCCTCAGCTGGAATGCCCTAACAATTTATGCATTCCCTCCTCTACCTTTACTCACCAAGGTGTTACTGAAGATCAAAGCAGAACAACCAAGAGGAATCTTGATAGCTCCAGACTGGCCAAGGCAACACTGGTATCCATTGCTACTGAGCATAACTCAAACCAAACCGTGGCCCCTGCCTCAATGGCCTCTGCTCCTGACTCAGCACAATTACAGGACTGTTCATCAGAACCTGCAAACTTTGAAGCTGACAGCTTCGAGGGTTCCATGACTGTGACCCATGACTCCCTCTCCGAAAAAGTTCAGGAAATTTTGCTGGAGGCACGCAGACCTTCCACCAGAAAAACCTATTCGGCCATATGGAAGAGATTCATCATCTGGAATGTCAACAAGGGCCAGGATGCATCACTGATGAACATACCTTAAATATTAGAATACTTGGCAGAAATGTTTCACAGTGGCCTCTCATACTCTTCCATCAAAATCCACGCTTCAGCTATCTCAGCACATTACAACTGTGATCCACCTGTGTTTTCGCATCCCTTGCTAAGACAGTTTCTAAGAGGGATAAAGAATATCAAACCTCCAAGAAAACCACCAATTCCTGCATGGGACCTCAATTACGTCTTGGAAAAATTAACTCTTCCTCCTTTTGAACCAGCAGCATCTTCAGAAATGCAATTTCTCTCTTGGAAAACGGTTTTCCTTTTGGCAGTCACTTCAGCAAGAAGAGTCTCGGAGATACAGGCCCTCATAGCAGTTCCTCCTTTTCTCATTTTTCATCAGGACAGAGTTTCTCTTAGGACCAATCCTTCATTCATGCCTAAGGTGATATCCAGAGTGTCTCTAAACCAAGCAATCCACCTGCCTACTTTCTTTCCTAATCCTCAAAGTAAAGGGGAAAAGCTGCTTCATACTTTGGACATACACAGACAACTACGCTACTACTTGGTCAGAACAAAGGCCACCAGGAAGTCTGATCAACTGTTTGTAGCCTATGCTGCTGGAGCGCAAGGAAAAGCAGTCTCCAAACAAGCTATTTCAAAATGGATTGGACACTGCATCAGATTCTGTTACTCTTTCCATGGAAAAAGTGTGCCAGCCAATATTAGACCACACTCCACCAGAGCTATGGCCACATCCACAGCCTTTCTAAGAGGAGTGGCTACAAAAGACATTCTAGAGGCTGCTACATGGAGCTCCATGCATACATTTACCAAACACTACAACCTGCCATTATACTCCAGATCCCGAGCAGGCTTTGCTTCGGCAGTCCTGCAGGGCCTTCTAGCTACACCATCTCTTGCTTAGATCCTACCACCCCCAGCTTGGCTATGGTATTCAACCCATATGTCAGGACTGCAGTTGCATTCTTGAAGGACATAGTACAGTTTTGTACCTACCATAAATGTAGATGTCCGATAGATATGCAACTGCAGTCAGGTTTTCCCTCCCTCCTACCCCTCTGTTTTTCCCTTGGGTCCTTTCACCCCTTACCTATTAGCTGGGGTTATACTTAATGGTGTATCTGTTTATTACTGTTGTGCATGTCTGGTTTTTCTGTTTATCCATTCACAAAATTTAGCCTTCCTTTGAGGGCACCTGGCATCTGGGGCAAGAAACACTGAAGAAGATGGTGTCGGCTGATGCCTTTATACCCCAGCCGCTCTGATGTCGGGGAGGAGGCGACATCGGCCGATGCTGGACCCAGACTTTGGAATCTGGCCGACCGAAGGGCTGCCTGAGGCAGGACAACCCATATGTCAGGACTGCAGTTGCATATCTATCGGACATCTACATTTATGGTAGTTACAAAACTGTACTTTCCCAAGCCTGAAGAGCCATCCTGCAGAGGAGATAAGATTTCATGCCCCCTTGCTTGTTGACATACCACGTCATTGTAGTGTTGTCTGTGTACACCTTCACCCCAGACTTTGAAGAAGAGTGATAGTGAACTGCAGATCCTGTAACAATCGACTGGGAGAAGGTGCCTGAAGCAACAGCATCTAGATAAGGAAAATCTGAATGCCTTGGAGCCTTGAGAAGGCAATCACAGGAGTTAAGCATTTTGTGAATACCCTTGGGGCAGTAGAGAGGCCAAAGTGCAAGGCAGAGAACTGAAAATGAGAGAGAGAGATGCAAAGAAACATAAAAACTTCCTGAATGAGGGTGAATAGAGATATGAAGGTAAGCATCTTTCAGATCCAAGGACACCAGAAAAGCCTGGGGTAATAAAAGAGAAATCAGAGTCTGAAGTGTAAGCATCCAAAAAGAAGGGATCCCAAGAAAGGTATTGAGCCAGTAGAGATCCAAAATAGGTTTCCAAGTGCCCTCCTTTTGAGGAACCAGGAACATCTTAGAATACAAATTCCTGCTTGGCATTGGGAGAGAGGTTGAATGGTTCCTTGGTTCAACAGGGACCCTAGAACCTCTGAGAAATGAGGAAGTTGCTGTAGAGGAGGTTGAGGAATCCCTGAAAAAGGAGGGAGAGATTTTCATACTATGAAGTAACCCTGATGGATGATAGAAAGAACCCGAGAGTCTGAAGTGATGAAATGACAATTTGTAAGACAAAGGGAGAGCAGAAGGGACAAAGGAACCTGGTCTAAAAGAAGGGGAGGGTGAATTGTCACAGAGGAGCAAGCTTATCAGATAAAGGAGGCTTCTGGGCCACAGAAATCTAAGAAGCCTTAGCAAAAGAGGCCCACCCCCACCCTTAGAGGCCTGTCTGAGTTGCCTGTGAACAAAAGCAGACCTAGAAGGATAATTTTTTGGGAACTTAGGAATAGGAGAGACAAAGATGTGTTTAAGGTGTTGCAAGGTTTTGCCTTTTTCTTGAAGAGACTTTTAACATGTCTGGAGCAGCAGCAGTTCCAAAAAGATGTGTATTATCCAAAGTTGCATCCAACAACTTGGCCTTAATGTCCTCAGGTAGAGACTGGAGATGAAGCCAAGAATAATGGCTCATGATGGAGCCAAGAATAATGGCTCATGATGGACCCAAAAGCCGCACCCCTAGAAGAGGCATCATCAGCATCATAGCTACACTTGATAGAGTGGTGAGCCACTTGAGAAGCAGCACCTAAAAGAGATAAGGCAGAGGATTTGCCTTGAGAATCAGGGAGGGCAGAGATAACCTGACAAGCTGGAGCAGTCAAGGCCAAGGTATACCTGGTCATGTGGTTCTGGTAAGTAATAGCCCTAAAGGCCAAAGTAGAAGCAGTATAAACTTCCTTGCCAATCCTTTCCATTGCCCTACTAACTTTATCAGAAGGCAAAAGTTTGGAAGAGGGCAAATGTTTACAAGGTTTGTCAGAAGAGACTGACACCACAGCAGGATTAGCAGAAGAACATTTAAATAAAAGTTGACAGTCCTCCAGAACCTTATAGAACTTACCAAATTTCTTAGGAGCAGGAGGCTGAGCATCAAGAGACTTGGAAGTAGCAATGAAAGTATTTCCAGGCAGTCAACACAAACACAGGAAGAAATGTCGATGGTTTAGGAATATCCACTTGAAGCAACTCATAATATCTTCTCTGAATATCAAACGCTTGAGAAGAATCCCACTTAAAGAATTCCATCATCCTAGCAGTTGGGTCCCCAAAGGACAATTCCTCAAAAGGAGACAGTGCTAGCAGACTCCTATTCACTCTTCATCAAAACCATAAACCAAAGGTGAGGGAATATGTGAAGAGTAGGACAAAGGCTCCTCACCAGACATTGAATCCTCATCTGAGGAATCTGGTTCCCAAAGCCGTTTAGAAGGGGTAAAGGTTTAAGGAAGAGTGGGTGCTGAAACTCCTTGAGGAGGCTTTAAGGCCATTAAGGCAGAAAAAAGCTGAGAGTAAACCCTTGCCATTCCCTTTGAGGATCCATAGGATGGGCCGAAACATGCTTCCATTTGCTTCATCTTTTCTGTCAAATACCAGAGGTTCCGACCCTTGGTGAGATTTGATAAGAGAACCCAGGACTTCCTTCCTGACCAATATCTGCAGAATCCCTGTAGGACCATCTGAGATAATAAACTGTGGTTTTCCCTCGATGTCTGGAGCAGACACCTGCAAAGCCTCAGAAGACGTCCAGAAAGACTGATACATGCCAGCCTCTGACAGGGTCACGGCAGAGGGATCAAACATAGATGCAGAATGGCCTACAGAGTTATTACCTGCTTCTACAGGGGCATCCGGTGGAGGCTAGACAGCTAAAGAATCTGGCCGAGACTTCTTGGCCTTCTTTTTCGGGAGTATCTTGGAGTTAAAGGATTCTGCCATGGTACCCTGGGGTAACTGTTTAAGCCATTGGTTTTCATGATAAATGGCTAGTGAAAACAAATTCTGAGTGTCTTAGGCACAAATGTCTTACAGGTACTGCAGGATGTATGGTTGTGGGATGCACCCAAACAAAAATGTGTTTGTTGATGATCCTTATGGGGAATCTGCCTCCCACATTGAAATGTTCCTTTCTTGGATGACATGAACTCTAGGTAGTAAAATAAAATACAAGACCAAGAAAGTAAAAAAAAAAAAAATACCCCAACAGGACACTTATCTGATGTTGCTAAGTATTCAGTACAGCAACAAGGTTTTCAGACCAACTGGCAAAAACGGTGTTCGAACTGGCGGCAAAAGAAGTTCCAGGTAGTTGCATCCGTATGTCCCTTTTATGCCCTATATTCTGTGGGGAGCATAAATGTTATGTATGGCACATTCAAGATCTTTTTTAGGCTTTTTCATACTGGCCGAGCATTAGGCTGCCCTGGGCAGGACACCCCTTCTATGGAGAATACTGCAGCAGTGATATAGAAGGACATAAAAGGTTTACACCTCTACTACCCTTGCCTTTAGAGCACTTAACTACAAGACTCAAATGACAAAGTACTTGATCTCTGTCCTGCATTCCTTAAACTAAGTTATGCTGAACCCTCCCACAGCAGATTCTAAGCATCATATTCAGAGCTTACTGTCGCAGGCCAATCAGATTACCAGGCACAGCATTAAGTGCGGTTACGATGCTGTGAATGCTGCTTCTGGAGCAGCTGCCACTGGATCTGTTGTTTATAGATATGCATGGCTACGCAGTCAACCTGTACCTGAGGATTTCAAATCTAAAATTCTGGATTCTTCCTTGGATAAAGACTTGCTGTTTGGTCCACAGGTGACCACCCTGTTCAAAACTCTCCAAGGTAAAAGTTAGACCGTGAAAGACTGCAGACAGATGTTCATCGTGTTACCCTGATGCAGTCATCACACTTGGGTTATCCTGTCATCAGGCGGTCCCGCAGTCTGCCCGAATTCTGAAGTCTTGGTCCAGTGTCAGTTGCTGTCGCTTCTTCCCTGACGTCAGTGCGCCAGGGGTATATAAGAGGCATCCAACACCATTTTCCCCAGTCTTTCTTGCCGCGTGGTGCCCGAAGCAGAAGCAGTTCGCAAGTGCCGGTTGGCCAACACCTGAGATTTTCGATTTGAATTTCAGTCCGAAGTCTTCAATAAAGCTAAGTACCGCGTTGGGGAACATTTTCTTGCCTCAGTCCGATGTCAGAAAAAGTTAACAATTGCATTTCTTGTGGGAAGCAAATACCTCATAAGGACTTCCATTCCTATTGTATTCCTTGCCTAGGCCCAGACCACGACGTCACAGGTTGTCGGTTTTGCGCTAGGTTTAATAAACGAACTATCAAACGCCGTTTTGACTTCGCACGGCATTACTTTGGTAGGAAATTTAATTATATCATGCTGTCGGAGCAGCCGACGACCGCCATTCATAAAAAACGCAAGGATGAGGACAGGCAGCCTAGGATTAAGCCAGACACCGAGGGCTCAGTTGGGCCTGTCGCCGGTTCTCCGGTTTTCAGTGAGGCGCCTACGCAGCCCCTAACCACTGCAGAGCTGGAACCCCAGACAGCTGCGGATTTCCATGCGGAATCTACTAGGCCGATGCAGCCATCTACCGACACCGGAGTAGAACTAGACACCGGTGCAACAGAAACACCTTCGGTTACAGAAGGTGTCTTCAGACCGACTACACTCACCATTAAATCTTATGCTAAACTTAAAACTCCTTTAAAACCAAAGAAAACTGTACATCAGTCTACAGTTCAAGGCCTCATGCCTAAGAAACAGATACTTAAGATGGCTGAAGATTTGATTACCCTTATCAGGGGTTCCCATCCCCCTCCTGATAAAAGACCAAGACAAGAGGAGGATTATGCATCCTCTGACCAGGTTTCTCTCTCCTCAGATTCATCTGAGGAACAGGATTACACCTTTCCACCTTATGAAGATTCTGATGCTGAAGACTCTATTCCCTCAGCATCTCCCCCTGAAGACTACTGCTTTGGGGAAACTTTACATACCATGAGGGAACATTTCCACTGGGAAGGCCAGGATTACTCAGATTCTAAGAAAAGGCTATGAGAGTTCCTTTTACTACCCCAGCACTGACCTTTCGCTATCCCTCCTGTTCTAGATATTGTGGATGATGTTTACTTGGAGTCTAGCTTAAATCCAGACTCTCTTCCTCCTGCTCCAGCCAAACCAGACAGATACTACAGAGTACCTGACTCACACAAATTCCTTTATAAAAGCCCTGTAGCTGACCCAGAAACAATTTCACAGGGTCCTTAAGGGAGCAAAAGCTGCTATGGCTAAAAATCTTGTGCCCTCTGAAAGGGATTCCAGAGCTCTAGATAGATGGGGAAAGAAAATATACACCTCAGCTGAAAATATACACCTCAGCTACTCTGGCTATGAGAGCATTAAATTGCCAGTTTCACATGTAGAAATATCAACAATTCCTAATGTCTCAGTTAAAACAAAAAATGAGCACACATTCAGAACTGCCTGAATTCAAGGAAATGCAGGATCTGTTGCATGCTGCTGAACAGGTGGGCAAACATACTTTACAATGCAGATTTGATTCATTGGAAGCTTCTTGTAGAGCAACTGTTACTGGCTCTGTCATACGTAGAGATGCTTGGTTAAAAGAACAAACCCTCCCTGACCATGTTAAAACAAAATTATTGGATTTACCTTTACAGCAGGATGTATTATTTGGTGTCAAAGCAGAAGAGGTTTTTAAGAAAATGGAGGATAAGGCAAAGTCTATGCAAACGGTCAAGGATTTTTTGCAGGTACAACCCCCTCGTTTCAGCAGAAATTGGCCAACAAAAAACTAGTCCTTTCCAGCTTCAGACAGATCACAGAGGGGCAAATACAGACGCCCGAGGGGCAGAGGTCAGTCACAGGGCCCTTACAAACCTCGCCAATGGGGTTCTGCTACCCAGAAAGGAGGAGAAGACAGGCCCCAACCTAGCAAAAGACAAACACAATGACTCTGTCCTCAAACTACCAAGCAAATCTCTCCTGGCAACTCCCTTAGGAGGAAAACTAGCATTTTTTGCAGACAACTGGCACATCATCACAAAAGACAAATGGGTTCTAAACATCGTCTCTCAAGGATACAGATTCCACTTTTCATACCTTACCAAGGATCAAAGGAATGCCAAACCTGCCACCAAATCAATGGACAGAGGCACAAAAACAAATTACAGCTCTCATGGACATGAGAGCCATTCAAGAGGTACCTACACAGGAGCAAGGACAAGGATTTTACTCGAGACTCTTTCTAGTCCCAAGAAAAGACAAAGCATGGATACCCATTCTGGATCTTTCAGTTCTGAACACCTATCTGCAAGTACCAAAATTCAAGATGCTAACACTACAGCAGCTTCTTCCCATGCTGGGCAAGAATGCTTGGCTAGTCACTTTGGACCTCAAGGAGTCATACCTGCATGTCCCTATCAGACAAAATTGCAGAAGATACCTCCGCTTCATTGCAGATTCAACGCATTATCAATTCTCTGCACTGCCCTGCCCTTTGGCTTATCTACTGCGCCCAGGGTTTTCACAATATGCCTGGCACCAGTAATTGCATACTGCAGACAAAGAGGAATTCAAATATACCTATACCTGGATGACTGCCTTATTCAAGCAGAAAGCAAAGACATTCTTTTAAAGCATCTGGCATTTGTCAAACACCTTCTAAGTTGCCTAGGGTACACAGTAAACAAAATAAAATATCAAAACTAGTGCCCTCACAAAACATAATATTCCTGGGTGCCAGCTTGAATACAACGGCCCAGATGGCTTATCTCACGCCAGACAAGTAACGACAGCTGTTTCAATATTTCAAAATAATGACAACAAATACCCAACTCCCTGCAAGAAAAATTCTGCAGGCCTTGGGATTCATGGTATCTTGCATACTACTAATACCATTTGCAAAACTGCATATGAGGAAATTACAATGGTACCTGAAAAGTGTATGGACTCAGCACAGCCACAGCTTGGAAACAATGATACCACTCATTCCCTGCCTTCAGCAGGAGTTTCTGTGGTGGGCACAGGCATGTCACCTCAACAAGGGTCAGCCTTTCACCTTACCCACAGCCAGGCAAACTATGACAGCAGATGCATCGGACTATGCCTGGGGAGCACACATGGCAAGGCAGTGCATTCAGGGCAAATGGACTACAGATCAGAGGCATCTGCATATCAATCAAATAGAAATGCTAGCAATACAGAATGCCCTAACAGCTTTCAAGGACCTTCTACACCCAGGACAACTAATAATAAAGACGGACAATACCACAGTCATGTGGTACATAAACAAGCAAGGGGGCACCCATTCCTACCCTCTATGCACGCAAGCAATGACCTTGTGGAACACTGCACTGTCTTACCAGGTTCAATTACAAGCACAATTCCTGCCAGGAAAGAAAAACACATTGACAGACGACTTAAGCAGAAACGTCACGGATCCACATGAATGGATCCACAAGTATTTGCAATGATAGCTCAAAAATGGGGACACCCAGACATAGATCTGTTTGCAAGCCCCCACAACCACCAACTTCAAAAATTTTGCACAAGGACCTTCCATCCACTAGCTTGGAAAGTGGACACCCTCTCATTCAGTTGGAAAACATTAACAGTGTATGCCTTCCCTCCACTACCTCTTCTAGCAAAGGTACTGCTGAAAGTCAGATTAGAGAGGCCACAAATGATGCTCGTTGCACCAGACTGGCCACGCCAGCATTGGTACCCAATTTTAAGGAACATGGCCCACGGCCCACCATGGATTTTGCCACAAATTCCTCACCTGCTCACCCAGCAAGACCATCAGATTCTACACAGCCAGCTCAAGACTTTAAACCTGGCTGCATGGCAAATTACCTAAACAACCAGCCAACACCTTCATCCAAAGCTGTTATGGATGTCATTCTGGAGGCCAGGAGGCCCAGCACCAGGAAAACCTATTCAGACAAATGGAAAAGATTTTGCGCCTGGAACCAGGCTAAAGGTCTAAACCCCCTTGATACAAGCATCCCTCAGATTCTACAATATTTAACTGAGATGTTACACAAAGGGATTTCCTTTTCATCTATTAAGATCCACGCCTCAGCAATTTCAGCTCATTACAGCACGGATCCTCCTTTATTCTCACATCAACTCCTAAGATAGTTCCCCAGAGGGGCTAAGAACTTAAGACTGCCAAGGAGAGCTCCAACACCTACTTGGGATCTCAACTTTGTTCTGGAAAAGCTTACACTGCCGCCCTTTGAACCAGCTTTTTCAGCTGACTTAAAATTTCTTTCATGGAAAACTGCCCTACTACTAGCAATAATCTCAGCTAGAAGAGTCTCAGAGCTACAGACACTAATGGCAGTGGAACCTTTCATCATTTTTCATCAAGACAGAGTCTCTCTACGAACTAATCCTTCCTTTATGCCAAAGGTGGTATCCAGTGTGGCCCTAAACTAAACTATTCACTTGCCCACCTTCTCCCCAAATCCCCAGAACAAAGGAGAAAGACTCCTTCACTCTTTGGACATTCACAGGCAATTACATTACTACTTGGATAAAACTAAGGCTTTCAGAAAAACTGACCAGCTTTTTGCAGCCTATGCTACAGGATCACAAGGAAAAGCTATCTCATTCCAAAATGGATAGGGCATTGCATATGTTTCTGCTACATACATCATGGGAAACCAGTACCTCCTAACATTAGGTCCCATTCCACCAGGACTACAGCTAACATCAGCAGCCTTTCCCAGGGAGTGCCAACCAAGGATATTCTGGAAGCTGCTACTTGGGAGTTCAGTGCACACCTTCACCAAACACTATCACTTACCTCTATACTCTAAGACTAGAGCTGGTTTTGCCACTGCAGTTTTGCAGGGCTTACTAGCTTCTTCTAACCCTGTCTGACTCCACCTCCCAT
The DNA here is from genome assembly GCF_019279795.1 of Protopterus annectens. Lineage (NCBI taxonomy): Eukaryota > Metazoa > Chordata > Ceratodontiformes > Protopteridae > Protopterus > Protopterus annectens. Next base: position 953,353,691 of record NC_056747.1, read on the forward strand.
CCTTAGCTTTGGGATTCAACCCAAGTGTGATGACTGCAGCAGGGTAACACGATGAACATAGTACAGTTTTTTGCCTACCGTAAATGTAGACGTTCGAGTGTTCGCCCTGCTGCAGTCCAGGTTACCCTCCCTCCATCCCCTCTGAATTAGTTGAACTTATCTCTACCACTCTATACTATACTACCTCTGTGGTGTATTTGCTTGTGCCTAAGGGTTTTGTTTTATTTTTATATAGCTATTTGTATGTGTATATATATATATATATATATATATATATATATATATATATATATATATATAGATTTTGCCTACCTATTGGGGGCACCTGACATCTGGGGCAAGAAAAACTGAAGAAAATGGCGTCGGATGCCTCTTGTATACCCCTGGCGCACTGACGTCAGGGAAGAAGCAACAGCAACTGACGCCGGACCAAGACTTTGGAATTCGGGCCGACTGCGGGACCGCCTGACGACAGGATAACCCAAGTGTGATGACTGCAGCAGGGTGAACACTCGAACATCTACATTTATGGTAGGTACAAAACTATACTTTTCTACTCTCCTCTGTTCATAGAGATCCTCAGAACTACCCATCTAAATCTACCTCTTTCATTATAAGGCATCCTAGGACAGCTCAAAAACAAGGAACCCCCCCCCCCCCAAGGAAAAGGTACTGTGGAAAAACCCATAAGGAACCTCCAGCGAGGAGGCCTCTTTTCGGAATCAAAAATCTGTGACTACCTCTACAGCACCCCTCCCCCTGCCCTCAGTCCCATTACTCCTCTTTTGCAAAGAGTGTCACACTACGTTACCAGGTGAGAAGCTATTCCGATAGACAAGTGGGTCCCCTCAGTCATCAGAGATGGTTATGCCATGTCTTGGGAAAATATTCCCCCACTAAAAGGTATGCCACAACCTCCACAAAACTAAGTACCCCCTTCTGGCCCCCATTGCTAAAGACCTCTTTAATTAGGGCACCATCGAGCAAGTCTCAAAGGACCTCATGGGAAAAAGTTTTACTCCAGGATTTTTCTACCCCCAAGAAAAGAGCAGTAGTGGAGACCTATTCTATACTTGTCCCTCCTAAACACTTGAAGGTACCATCTTTCAAAATTCTCTTTTCACACACTTTTGCCTCTCATCCTTTCACAAGCTTTCTTAATGTCACTAGAGCTGAAGGGCATTTACTTATACATACCCATTCATCTTTATTGCAGGCAATTCCTCAGAGATTTCTCTGGCTCCTCACATTTTCAGTTTACTACTCTACCATGTGGTCTTTTCACAACTCCTGGAGTCTTCACAAAAGTGTTTTGATCCAGCAATAGCTTTCTTTCGCACTCATGGAATCAGATTTTTCCCCTGTCTGGATGACCTACTAATCCAGACAGTCTCTGTTCAGAAATTCTTCAGCATCCACACTGTACTCTGTATCTTTTTCAGGTCTGGGTTTTACTATAAACTACAAAAACTCCCACGTGGTCCCTACACAGGATCTGTTTATTCCTGGGCTGCAGACTGGCGACACAGAAAACGCAGGCCTTCCTTCAAATGAGAAAGTTTGCAGTCTTAAGTTACTTCTAAAATCTCTCCTCTGCAACCCATTGCATAGCCAGGGAGATGCCAAGGGCTTTTGGATTCAGGGCTGCCACCATCCCTGTACTCCCCCTGACCAGACTTCACATGAATAAAATCCAGTGTTACCTAAAATCTGTCTGTGGTTCCAGCACTGCTGCTCCTTAGACACCTTGATTCCCCTCCTTCATTGTCTCAAAAAAGGAGCTACTTTGTTGGAAGGGACAGGTCATCCTCAACCCAGGACAGTCATTCACACCACCTCCTCCTCTTCAACAGGTTCACACACATGCCTTGGATGAGGCTTGGGGGCATAGACAGGATAACACCAATTGCAGGGGAAATGGCAACCTCACTTCCTGAAGGAACATATAATTCTGAAGGAAGTTAGGGCTGTTCTAAAAACTCTTCAGATTTTCACCCACCTTTTGAAACCCAGCCTACTTGTAACATACACAAACACCACAGTCATGTGGTACATTAACAAACAGGGAAGCACCAAGTCTTGCCAACTATGTAGATTAGTACAAGCAGCATGGAACATGACAACCCAAATGAGCATCATGCTCACAGCCACATACATCCCTTCTCTGGACATTGTGATAGCAGGCTATGTAAGCCGCTCCCTGGAGGACCCCCACTAATGGACTTGGAAAGGGAGACTTTCCAGACAGTCACCCCTCAGCAGGGCACTCCTCAGATAGATCTCCTTTTGTAACCCCAACCCCAGATTCTTGTCCCACAGCCTGGAGGACATATGCTGTTTCCTTCTAGTGGACAGGGGATTTCCTCTGTGCTTTTCCTCCTCTGCTTCTTTTTCAAAAATGTATTCTCAAGATACTAAAAGAACCTTCTATCAGCACAATTTTGGCCAAGGTAGCATTGGTTTCCCCCTGTTATTTCACCTGACAAATGGAAATTACAAGAGAGTTCATCTTCAACTGAACTTCATAAATCAGTAAAAAGAATTGCTGCTTCACATAAACCTTCCATCTCTCAACTTGATCCTTCTCAAGTCAAGTCTTACAGAAGGCCAGGAGACCCACTAGTAGAAAAGCTTATACTGCTAAATAGAAAAAGTTTTCCTTTTGGTGCCACAACCGTAGTCAGGACCCACTCATCACAAGTTCTGCAGTATCTCTGTGAACTAATTGTCAGTTTTGGCCTGCTCTTCTGTAAAAAGCTCACCTGTCCGTTATCAATACATGCCTCCCTGTTAGCCCTCCACTTATTGCTAGGGCAGAGGTCAGGCTTTTCCCCAGGGGATTCCTGCACTTTAACCAACCAAGGAAACCCATCTTTCCCCCCTTTACATCTTAATTTTCTGCTAGAAAAGATTACGCAGTCTCCCTTTGAATTACCATCTTTGATTCTCTAAAATTGTGTACTTGGAAAACTATCCTGTCTCTCTGCTAGACGAGTTTGTGTTACTAGGTCTCATGGCCATTTCCTCTTTTCTTGTTTTTTACAAGGACAGGGTGACTGTCAGGACTAATCCATCCTTCATGCCTATTGTAGTAAATGAGCTGTCCCTCAGTCAGGCTGTTCATCTTTCCACTTTCTTTCCAATTCCACAAAACATGGGGGAAAGAATTATGCATTCTCTAGACATTCACAGGCAATTCAGATTTTATCTGGACAAAACTAAAACTTTCAGATAGACTGACCAGTGGTTTATATCATTTATGAGCCCTAAGCTGGGACAGCCAGTCTTCAAACAAACTATTGCATGTTTGCTTTGTAAGGCTATCTCTTGCTGCTACTTGCCTTTTTCCCCTAAAGCACATTCCACTAGGCAGTGGCTTCCACATGGGAATTTCTGTCATGGAAGCTACCACTTGGTCTTATGTGCACACCTGTACTAGACACTACAAATTTGATGCATTCTCCAGGTCCAGGGCAGCCTTCACTCAGTCATTCTGTTCATGCTGCTGCACATCTCGTCTGCTCAGTAGCCAACCACCCTTCTTTCCTCCTCCATCTCTGAGAATCACCCATATGTCAGTGCGAAGGCTGCCAGCCTAACCAGATAGAATTTTGGAGATAATTCTGTCATCTGTAAATATTAACGTGAACCACAGGCTTGTTGTCTTAAATGGAAAAAAACTGCTGTTAGATGTGGAACTGAAAGAAATGAAACAGTGCTCTCTGCTGACCATGTAAAACACGTTGGGACCCTTTGATCTAAAGTCGGCTCTGGCCTGTTTAGATGAAGACATTCTTTCTGTTGTTTTAACCAAGAGTTAAATTGCTAGATTTAAACATGCAAATTTATTTTTATTGCTCTGCTTCCTGGCCAGATGCAAGATAACACAAGGAGATGTTAAGAATGTAAATGTAGTTTCTGTTAGCCTGGGAACCCAGGGAAATGTGAAGAATGATGTAATGGGAAACGAGAATGTGATTTTAAAAACAGAGAGAATCAGAGATTATTAAGCATTCTTGTCTTGACCATCCAACACAGCACTGTCTTGCTCTATAAGTAAGTTTATCTTAGACTTGTGTTTTCGCTTAGAAATAGCTAGAAACTAGAAAGATTAGACTAAGTGTTTTTCTTTGATGTCAGAACTGTACTACTGAATTATTTTAAGTATTTCTCTGTGATCTCTGAACTCTTGACTAGCACTGTGTAGTAAGAGGTTTTGTCTGGTGTTTTTATTATTTATTATTAAATATTTTAAAACCTTTCAACTGTGGCTGTTTTGTGTAAAGATAATTTAGGCTGTAGAATACATTGCATATTTGTAGTGATTACTGACCAAGTCACTCCAAATAAGCCTTGACTGTTTAGTCACACTTACCAATTGGATAATAATATTGCACAGTAATAATTGGACACCCTTTTACGGGCCTTTTAGTAGCTGATAAACATTAGTGGGTGGTGACAAGTGGTACTACTGTATAGTCTGGGTAAAAGGGGCATAGCTGGAGAACTTGTGCCAGCCTTTCCCAGGAGTGTCTGTGTGGTTGTATAAACTCATCTCAAAGTGTGTGTGTGTGTGTGTGTGTGTGTGTGTGTGTGTGTGTGTGTGTGTGTGTGTGTGTGTGTGTGTGTGTGTGTGTGTGTGTGTGTCAGCTATTTGGGCAGGGACACGAAGCACTGGTTGGACAGAGAAGGTGCTGGAGGTTTTAGCTTGCCCACTAGGCTGAGATCTGGACACTGTAGCTGTGCCAGTGGGGAGTCTTATTGGGGACCTGAAGAGCAAGGGGCGACCAGCCCCGGACTGACTGTGATTTCTGTATGCTGTTAAGGTAAATTGCACTTTAATGTGTGTATTTGATATCCTTTCCTCCTATATGGGACACCCCTCACTGGTGTTAGTGGTGAGGATTGAGGCTCCTTAATTGCTGGACCAGGGCATGGACGTCGCATATTAATTGTTTGGTAGCAGTGGGATATCCACATCACATATTAATTGGTGGCAAATACTAATTAGCTTGTAGTGGTGGGTAGAGTGAATTCCTGTGGCTTGTGTACAGTGAGCTTTGAAGGTGTTTTGTACTCTAAAACAGCCACACAGTGAATACTCAGAGTTCAGATCACAATTGTTTTATTTCTTTTGTTAGCTTAGTTAGTCAGGGTGAGCAGGCAGCATATCAGCAGAGGAGTATAGAAAGTTGACAAGGAGCCAGCTGGCAGAGATGTGCCAGGCTTGGGGATTGGTGCATGGAAACCTGACTAAGGCAGACCTGATTGCAGCCCTGGTTACAGCTGCATCAGAAAACAGCAACCAGGAGGACAATCAGACTGGCGGTGGAGATGTAATACCCTCGGAGAATGGACAGTTCAAACTTTCTGCAGAGGACTTAAAAATCCATCTGGAGCTAAAGAGACTTGAGTTGGAGGCCAGGCATGTGGATATAGAAGCAACTGAGAGACTGAGGCGTCTAGAGAGTGAGGACAATGAGAAACTACAACGTTTGCAGGCTGAGGAGAATGAGAAACCGCTACGCCTGGAAGCTAAGGAAAAGGAGAGGCAGAGGCAGCATGAGAAGGAGATGCTGACTCTTCACCAGAGTCATGGATGTAATGGTGAAGGGAGTAACTGGACCCCAGTAGCACAACACGTCAGTAAATTTCTTCCACAGTTTAAAGAGGGGGATAATTTTGATAGTTTCATTCATATGTTTGAGAAGGTATGCAAACAGTATAGTGTTGACCAAAGGCTTTGGGTATGGTTCCTGAACCCCTTACTCAATGGCAAAGCTGTAACTGTTTTGTCAAAAATGTCTGACGTTACATGTTTTGATTATACTGTTGTCAAAAAGCATTTGTTAGAATTGTTTAAGCTAACACCTGAAACATATAGGAAAAAGTTTCATGAGCATAGACGCAAGGCAGATGAAAGTGTGTGTGAATATGTTGCTGAATGGAGCACTTATTTCCATAGGTGGGTGAGTGGATGTCAGGTCAACACTTTTGAAGGGCTGGCAGACCTTTTGGTGAGGGAACAAGCCCTTAGCACTTTGCCTGAGGACATGAGGATCTGTTTAGCTGATAGACAATGTGCTACTTCAGATGAGTTGGGGAAGAAGGGAGACCTGTACCTGACAAGCAGGGCAGCCCTGCACAGGAAAGGAACTCCCCACTGCTGCTCATGGGTCTAAAGAAACCCATGGTGGGTAGCACAGACTGCCCCAACAGAATCTGCCAGTAGCAGGGTGAGCCACTTATCAAGGTACACGTCCAGGAGCTAGGGTTAAATGTTTTGAATGCAATCAGTGGGGCCATGTGACATTCAGGTGTCCAGGAGGCAAGGCGGGGAACAAAAGGTAAGGAAGCTAGTAAGGGGGAAAGACAAAATGCCAATAGTAGGTTGTCTTGAGGCTACAGGGGTACTGAACAACCATCCTGCAGATGTCCTGATAGGGAAGGATTTGGATGAGGCAGTACCATGTGCTTATGCAATTACACGCAGTTAGGCTAAGAGGCAAGCTTGTGGATCTGGTAGCTTGGGGGAGACCCAGACAGACTGCATACTTGCAGCCAGGACTGGTGAGGTTGTTACTTCTGGGAGGGAGCTACTCTGTAGCAGTGAGACTGAATGTGAGCCACAGCTGCTTGTGGGTACTGATGGTCCCTTGGACAGAGTGGCTGCAAAGGTAGAGGTGAGTAGTAGTAGTACCCAGGCTGACAGTGAGGCACCACTGTCAAAGGATGCCAGACTTCCTGTGGAAGGTCTTAAATGGAAAAAAAACTGCTGTTAGATGTGGAACTGAAAAAAATGAAATGGTGCTCTCTGCTGACCACATAAAACATGTTGTGACCCTTTGATCTAAAGTCGGCCCCGGCCTTTCTAGATGAAGACATTCTTTCTGTTGTTTTAACCAAGAGTTAAATTGTTAGATTTAAACAAGCAAATGTATTTTTATTGTTCTGCTTCCTGACCAGCTGCAAGATAACACAAGGAGATGTTAAGAATGTAAATGCAGTTTCTGTTAGCCTAGGAACCCAGGGAAGTGTGAAGAATGAAGTAATGGGAACCAGGAATGTGATTTTAAAAACAGAGAGAATCAGAGATTAAGCATTTTTGTCTTGACCATCCAACTCAGCACTGTCTTGCTGTATAAGTAAGTTTATCTTAGACTTGAGTTTTCTCTTAGAAATAGCTAGAAACTAGAAAGATTAGACTGAGTTTTTCTGTGATGTCAAAACTGTACTACTGAATTATTTTAAGTATTTCTCTCTGATCTCGGAACTCTTGACTAGCACTGTGTAATAAGCAGTATTGTCTGGTGTTTTTATTATTTATTATTATATATTTTAAAACCTTTCAACTGTGGCTGTTTTGTGTAGAGATAATTTAAGCTCTAGACTACATTGCATATTTATAGTGATTACTGGCCATGTCACTCCAAATAACCCTTGACTGTTTAGTTACACTTACCAACTGGATAATAATATTGCACAGTAATAATTGGGACATCCTTTTAAGTGCCTTTGAGTAGCTGATAAATATTAGTGGGTGGTAGCAAGTGGTACTACCGTATAGTCTGGGTAAATGGGGCACAGCTGGAGAACCTGTGTCAGCCTTTCCCAGGAGTGTCTGTGTGGTTGTATAAACTTATTTCAGTGTGGGGATGTCAGCTACTTGGGCAGGGACACGAAGCACTGGTTGGACAGAGAGGGTGCTGGAGGTTTTAGCTTGCCCAGTAGGCTGAGATCTGGACCCTATAGCTGTGCCAGTGGGGAGTCTTATATGGGACACGGAGAGCAAGAGAGCGACCAGCCTCGGACTGACTGTGATCTCTGTGTGTTCTTAAGGGAAATTGCACTTTACTGTGTGTATTTGTTATCCTTTCCTCCTATATGAGACGTCCCTCACTGGTGTTAGTGGTGAGGATTGATGCTCCTTGATGCTGGGCCAGGCAAGGGTGTCACAGTCAGGGATACCACAGCAGTGATATCAGTCAGGACATCGTACAGTTGTGTAAGAGCTTAACATAACAATATATGTCCCACTGATCACTGCTACAGAATTCCATCCCACCCTCCATCCCCTCTGCTCTATTTCACTTCAACCTTCATTTTCCTCTCTGTAACATGAAAACAGGATAGTTTTCTTACATATTTGAGATAGAGCCCTCTTAGATAACCAGTCTCCTCTCTCAGTAATCTTCAGGCTACTGGCTTGGAGATTGTCTGAGGATCCACGCTTTTCCATCTTACTGTATATCCCTACTGATATGAGCTGAGGTCATGTGTGGAACGTACGACCTGGAGAAGGTAAAACTTTGGTACCCTGGCTGGATGTCAGTGGTAGTAAATCCATATGTCAGGAATAATGCAACAGTGATCAGTAGGACATCTACTGTTATGGTAAATTCTTACACAGCTTTACTTTTTGGAAGCTTGAGATGTGCACATGAGAGCTTATGAGATGTGCACATGAGAACATTTGAGAGTTAGGTCTGAAGCATGCACACCAGCCCTGACACAAGTTTCTCCCTACATTGTTGGGCTTACTCCAGCATTGACACCTGATATCCTATCACATGCACACACGCATACTCTCAAGAAGCAGGGATCGTTGTTTTTCCTCACTGCCTGGTTCTTATTTGCAGTTGGAGGTTTCAAGAGTCTTGTTTGATGGATGAACAGATACTGAGTCCAATCCCTCCCTTTGCGTCTCTCTCTTGGGTGGACCCCCTAGTTTTGGGATTTTCTCAGGCTTCTAAAGGGCATGTTCAGTAAGCTAATTTTCCCTATTCTTTGCTTCTCCCCTCAGAAGGAAACTTGCAGAGTTTGTTGGGAAGAAGCTGATGAAGCCTCAAGTCATCCCCTTTATGTAGCTTTTCATTAAGAATGCTGACAGAGCAGCATAGAGGCACCCATTATTTTTGGCCCAGACAAGCCTGATGCCCTTTACAGGTTGACATTTCAATGGGCAGATCTTCTTAATAAGCATCCTGTTGGTAATTACTGAGTGAGCTCTCGAGTCCAGCATAGATCCCATAGACCACTGTATTTTGGTGCCTTGCTGGTGAAGACTATGGTGCTTTCTACAGGTATGACAACAAGATTTACTAGTCTGATGTGTTAGGGGTTATGTTGCTGAATTGTACATGTTACCGGACACTGTTCCTAGCACACCAGGCTTGGGAGCCTCTGGAAAAACAGATGGACTTTCCTGAGTGTATGATCAAGCAAATCCCTCAAGAGCTCTGTGCAGTGACCTTTTTAGCGGGTTACTGTTTTTCCTATTGTACCTTTGACTGTATTGATGCTTTAACCAGGGCCAAAGGCTTGGGTGTGTGCTTGCACCTGGCTGTGGCTGTCATCCCTTACGTGGAGCTCAGAAGTAAGGCCATGAATACTCTCTTCTGTGGGTGAGTTGGCTGTTCAGATAACCTGCTGAAAAACCTGATCAGATGAAACCCCATCTGTACCTGCTGCTTTCTTAATGACCTATCTTTAAAAAAAAAAAAAAAGATAACACACATCCTCTTCAGAGATAATTAGTCCAGGTTGAATGTGAGAATGTGTGGAAGAGTCATGTAAGCCTGAACACTGAGAGAGCTGGCAACAGTGTCATTTGTAACCTGAGGCTTATCAAACCTGCAGTAAAAAGCATTCAAGTTATCAGCCAGCTGGTAATTAGCTGCAGTGTAAGGGGATGATTTCCTGTAGTTTGTAATGTTTTGTAGACCTTTCCACACTGGTGCAGGATCATTGACTAAAAATTGTTTTGTTTTGTTTTCAGCTTATCAAAATAGGTCTCTTTAGTCACGTTGATTTATTTTCAGTGTGTTCCTTGCCTGTCTAAAAAGTATTCTGTCCACACTTCTATAGACATCTTCCTTGGCTTGACAATGCTGTTTAAGTTTAGCAGTAAACTAGGGTTTGGTGCGGTGAAATTTTAACCAGGTCTTAGTGGAGACGCATGTATTTTCACAGAAGTAACATATCATGCAAGTTAGCAGCAGTCTTCAGAGACGCTCCAGTCCGTACAGTCAAAGCAGGCTTGCAGGTTCAGCTTTGCCTCAATAGTCTACCTTTTTGCAGTACTTGATCACAAGTTTAGCAGATTTTAATTTGCTCTTATAGGTATGAAGCAAATGAATCAGACAGTGTTCAGAAAACCCCACGGCTACACAGGGGCATGCACGATAAGCATGTTTTAACACTATACAACAATGATCCAGTGTGTTCCTGTCTCTGGTAGAGCACTTTATGTGTTGTGTACATTTAGGAGGTTCAGGGCTGAGATTTGCCTTATTAAACCCCTGGAATATCAGAAGGGAATTCAGATAATTTTGCTCTATGCACATTATCTGATCAGACGTTTTTTTGTAGTGCTGCACTCACATATGCTTGAAGTGGAATGTAAACCCTAACCAGAATAAATAAAAAGAACTCTAGAGGTGAATAAAAAGGTTTACAAATAAAAAAAACTTTTCTATGTCAGGGCAGCACAGTTTACTTAACACTGAGTCATCAGTAAATCAACCTTCATTGATATAAAAGCAGATTCCACCTCCCTTAGTCTTCCCTGATGTCTCCAATACTCAGTCCGCTCTGTAAAGTTGAAAGTCGGGTAGATGTAATGCAGAGTCCGGAATGGATTTGTTTAGCCAGGTTTCTGTGAAACACAGTACAGAAGAAAGTGAAAAATCCTTGTGAGTATCATTGAGAAGTAATGTTGGGAAATAATCCCTTTTTGATACCCAAGTACACTTCTTAATAGATCTCAGCAGGCCAAAACCAAGTAAATGCAAAAGAGCTAACTAAGCAAATGATATACCATTTCTTAGTCCCATGGAAAAACAAAATAATTTGGTTTTATTTTTCTTTGGAAAGCTCTTTTGTCTGAAGACTTCATCAGATCAAACAGTAAAGAGTTTTAACTAAGGTGCTGATATAATTATATACATTTTTGCGGTGAAGGGGTGTTGAAAGAAAGGACCTTGCAGGTGACAAGGTTGTCCTCATTCTTCCCCCTGCTTTCCTCTTCTGCGCTCTGCTTTAACCCCCTGATGTTTGGCTTTGGGTCCCCTTTCTACTCTAAAAGAGAAGTTGCCCTGACTCAGGAGGAATATAGCATAGTGATGAGAGAATGAGGTAAGGGAGACGTTGAGTGAGTAGTTTGTACCCCCTCAATCCATGGAAAATAGCCAGCAAGACTGCTGTTTTAAGGCTTCCTTATAGTTACTATGATGCTTTATATCAGAGAACCTTCTTGTAGTTAATATTATTTGGGGGGGTGTTTGTGGTTTTATCTAGTGGTATTATTCATTTGTGATGCATTGAAAGTTATTGTTTGCAATAAATGCATTTTTGTTCTCTTGTTTTATTTACAGGGAAAACACAGATCCAGTCTGTGGAACCATACACTAAGACCCAACTTTCCAGTATGTCATTTGCTGAAATTATCATGGGGTACAAGATTATGGATGCCACCAATATCTTGGTATCCCCTCTCGTTTATTTATATCCTGACATACCTAAAGAGGAAGCATTTGGGAAATTTTGTCGAGCAGAGAATGCAGAGCTGCCTGATGCAGGAGATCCAGGTATTAGTAGCTTTTCTTTTTCAGAAAGCCTTATGTTTGTTTGTCTTTGACGTATGACTTGCAGTACCACTTGTTTATTAATTGTACTTTTAGTGGATTGGTCAGCTTGTGACCTTTTGCATATGATACCGAAGGTGGGTAGGTGAGCTCCAAAAGAAAACTTGTCATTACATATATGTTTGTGTGTATACAAATATGTATATATGTGTATATGTAGATAGGTGTATATTATACTTTGTGTGTGTATGTGTTTGCATGTATACATGTTTTGCATATATCTTTATTTACATACGGGTCTCACTAATATATATATATATATATATATATATATATATATATATGTATATATATGTATGTGTGTGTGTGTGTGTGTGTGTCTGTCCACGTATGTATATACTTATCTATATATATATCTTCATCCATCTACAACCCCCTTTTCCCATTTTTGCACACGAGGTCAGGATGTCACTTCAACACTGACAGTCATCTAGAGCTAAGATAAACACTGCTGGGTGGCTAGCCCTGTCACGTTCATTCTTCCCTACCAGACGCATGCATGTAAATTCACACCTATGGCCAGTCCACCTTCTTGCATATCTTTGGAATTTGGGAGGAAAGTGGAACACCTGGAGAAAACCCACATGATCAAAGGAAAGTATGCAGACTCCACACAGAAGGCACCCCAGCTGAGAATCAAGCCAGAAAGCCTTTTGCTGTGAGGCAATGCTAACCACTGCTTCACTGTTTTGCAAGCATATGTACATATTTATACTACGTATACGAATGTGCAGGATATATTTTCATGTAGGTGCACGCATGCAAGTTTATACTTTGGGAATATTCAAGAAGGCTAATAAAAAGGGACTTCAAAATGACGCTGAGAAGTAACAGAACAGCCAGCGATATTGTCAGCTTGAGTAATATTCAGTTACTGGCTAGTAGGTACTCTGCCTGAAAGCAAGTGAAAATGAAATTTAGAAAACCTGAAAGAAAACCAACCCAAAAAGGTGAAGAGAAAAAACTGTCTGGGAAGAATCCTGCAGCTATTCAGTAAAAAGCAGTTCAGGTTTCAGCTTTGGTACATGAGATAGCTTCTAGTAATTTAGAGGAAAAAATAAATCACATGTACTCATAAGTAATTAAATAAAACACTGAATGAGTATATAAGCTCAAATGACAAAAGGCTAGAAAAAAATAGAAGAAGCTTTAACTACCTATTCAAATGAACCTTTTAAAACTGCAAAAAATCAGAGACTGAAATGAAAAGTCAAGCTGAGTATGAAACCTCTCAAGAAAAACTGTTTCAAAAAATGGTAGTTTGAAGACTGGGTGCACAGAGAAAACCTGAGATTTTCTGCTATACCAGAGAAATTGGAAAGAACAGACTGCATTAATTTTATGAAGGAACAAATAAGCAACTGAATTGCTATTCCACAGTAAGATGTGTTAATTGAAAGTGCTCATTGATTGTATGCTCCAAACTTGGCAATAAGAAAGCAGCCAAGATGTGTATTGATAAAGAAGCAATCATACCGGCAGAAAGAGTTGATCCTGGCAAAACTATGGCAGAGGTGAAAATTATTAAAAATCGGAGATTGTTTGTGAAAATGTTTATTTACTGTACACCAAGCAGAAGAGAAGCAAATTTATCCCAGCAGTCAGGGAATGTATAGAGGAAGGTGTAAGATTCAAGCTGTTGCATCCAGCTCTCGTAAGAATGTTTTTCCTTGGAAGATCAAAGATATGTTTTGATGCAGAGCAGAATGAGGAGAAAAAAGTTTGTCCAAAAAAGTGAACCAGCAAACTGAATGGGGACTCTGCTTTTCATTCCTCTGACAATAAAGCTCTTGGAGATACTTTGCCAGTGAACCCTTTAACAGTGTTCCAAAACAGAATGCTTAAGCGACAGAAAAAAAACCCCACAGGAATTGACTAGAAGAATCAGAAGTACCTTGGACTTGAACCAGAGTCGGTATTGTGAGGTGGACATGAAAAGGAAGAAGACCAGCAACACTGAAGTTAGGGAGATTATAAAGCATCAGTCACAAGTGTGTGAAATGGCTTTGCAAGAAGTGGTTGAGAAAGATGGCTATATATAGCAAAGCAGTTTTATGTAGTGTGTAGTCACTGATATTTTAAATATAAGGAGAGCCTTTTCATTAACTGTTGTATGTGTCAGAGATAATAAAGTAAACAAGTACTTTTTGGATATAAGAAATATAGACTTTACAGTATAATGAGAGAAAGGCTGGACAAAAGCACGTTTTATGTTAATAAGCTGTGATCTTGGGCTGTTGGGGTAAGGATGGGGTATAAAAGTGTACTGATATTATTTTATATTGTAATTTTAGGTTTACCTTTACAATGTTGAGGTCCACTTGTCTGATGCTCAGATGTGTGAAAGTTTGTTTTCAAAGGTACATATTAGTGAATGACAAAATGCTGAACTCACAAGAGTGAATGCTAGTGTACATTCGCTCTTGTGAATTCAGCATTTTGAGTGGCGATCGCACTGCAGTGGGGATCGGGACATGTACCCTTTCCCTACATTTGAAATTGGTTAAGTAAACAGTCGCACAAGTATGTTGCGACATTTTAAAGGTAAACCTAATTTTACATATAAAATATTCTCTAATTTTACGAGGATGAATGTCTAAATTAATATTCTTGGCTTAAGCTGTAAACCAGTGTTTTTGTAAGCAAGCATGAAAAATAAGGCAAATTGATGAAAGCCATGAAAAAGGCCAAGCTTCTTATATCTGCAAATATATTAGCTTGCACCCCCCCTCCATTAGCAAATGCTGAGTTGGACTCAAAAAGTGTGCTTCTAAGGCAGTTGTACATTCTGATGTCCTTTGATGTCACTGTTGCAGTATTTTTCACTGAAGGGATCTCCTTCCAAGGATAGCCCAATGTCTGGACCCAATGTCTAGCTAGTGTACAAAAGCCTTTAGATTCTGTAGGCTCCATATGTCACACACATGCTCCCTACATAAGGCATAGGGCATAAAGCTGGTGTACGGATGCAAATACTCCGAACTTTTTTGCCACCAGTCTGAACGCCATTATTGAATGTAGGTCTGAATACCCTTTTGCTGTGCTGGTTACCAAGCAATTTCAGATAAGTGCCTTGCTGATTTTTCTTCTCTGCTTTCTCTTTTTTTTGCTGTTTACTTGTGTTAATGTCATCCAACTGTTTACTTGTGTTAATGTCATCCGAGAAGGGAAAATGTCAGTGTGGAAAGCAGATTCTCCATAAAGACGGTCACAACCAGTATCTTTTTTGCCTAGGTGCTTCCCACGACCATTCACGTCTGTCGAGCGTTTGTCCCCAAGACCCTTCAGTAGTCGCTTATCATCTCTGTCGATATACCTGGAGTACCACTGTCTTAGTTTGTTGGCTTAGAGTGCTGTGGTGGAATCCTCCTACCCCAAGAGACAGCCGTCTTCTGAGAAGTTGTTCAAAAATTCTAGGCCTGATCCTGTTGCTGTCCAGCCTCCACTGGATGTCTCTCCATAATCAAGAGAAAGCACCCATGACTGTCCAGTCCTTACATCAGATTCCTCTGACACGACCACATCGGAGGCCGGCATAGATCCGAGTTCCCACATATCCTCAGAGGCTTTTCAAACATCTGTGCCAGACATTGAAGGGAGAACCATGGCTGATTATTTCTGAGGGGATTCCTCAAATCTTAGTCTGAGAGGAGATTCCCGGTACTCTTTTTGAATCTGGCCAAGGGAC
The DNA here is from genome assembly GCF_019279795.1 of Protopterus annectens. NCBI lineage: Eukaryota > Metazoa > Chordata > Ceratodontiformes > Protopteridae > Protopterus > Protopterus annectens. The sequence continues at coordinate 953,369,024 of NC_056747.1, forward strand.
CGAACTGTCAAGGGTCATTAGGGCAGGTATCCCACTTAAGAAAAAACAAAAGACAAAGCATATTACACCTGCTTTTAAAGATCCCCAACATGAGTTGCAGGATTTTACCCAAGGCTTGTTCAGTGCTTTGATGACTGTGAAGCCTCCCCAATGGGGTTCAGTCCCTGATCCGCCATGGTCTTTCACTCCTGTTAAGAGAATAGGGAACTGGATTCCTCTGATGAGGACTTAGATTCTTGAGAGGAATCCCTAGCTTACACCTTTGATTCCTTCACTAGATTATGGTTCAGAGGAAGAAGATTCTTTGAGTCTGGATTTCCTTTTGGAAAAAATTATCCTTTGGGGATGCTGTTGCTCGCGTGATGGAGTACTTTAAATGGGATTGCTCCCAGGTCTCTGACATCTAAAGGAGATACTATGAGTTTTTGCAGATGGAGTCACCTTAGCCATTTGCATTTCCTTCTGTTTTGGCAGCTCTTTTGGATACCTTTTCTGCTGCGTCTGTTGCTCCAGAATCAGCCTCTTGCCCCTAAGAAACCTGATGGTTTTTCAAAGTGCCTGAGGACTGCAAGTTTTTGTTTACTTGCCCTTCATCTGATCCTTTTGTGGTTTTAGTCTTTATAGATAAGCCTTGTAAGCTTTTGTCTTCCTCTAAGTTCCTTTCATATAAGGACAACAGAGCTATGGAAAGATTGGGTAAAAAAGTGTACACTGCTGCCATCTTGTCCTTTTGAGGTATTAATTATCAAACCCTATGAGCTCTCCTTTCTCAGGTAGCTAAGGTTGTGCCTGATCTTCATGATTCTGAGAAGAAAGCTTCAGTTCTTTCCCTGCATGAGTCAACTTCCCAGGTTGCTTGAAACTCCGTATAATGCAGTTATAATGCTGCTGATGTATCTTCCAGGGCTGCTGCCTTAGGATCTGTGATGAGGTGTTATTCTTGGCTTCACATTCACATTCAGATTTTGCTTGATGAATTTAAAGCCAAGCTTTTGGATGCTACGCTGGATGATAATAAACTTGTTGGGATAGTTCTGGTTGACCTGTTCGAGAATATCCAGGATAAGAATAAATCCATACAGAAACTCAATCCTGTTTTTGTTTCTCCTATTCCTACGTTTCAGAGGCATTACCCATGTAAATCTGCCTTTATCTGGAGACCACCTCATCAGTCTTCCAAAGGTAAGAAAGGATGTAGGCATATTCATCCTGCTAAGTTTATTCACACTCCTGCATCTCTTTCAGGACAAACATTTCTCTATCTGACATTTTGACCCCCACCCCCACCTCGCTAGGTCCCCTTATCCCTTTGTCTTTCTCGGTCTCTCCCAAATTAGCAGGTGATCACTTCAGTTTCTTGGGTGTTGACTGTCATTCATTAGGGGTATTCCATGGTGCGGGAGTCCCTGCCCCCTTTTCAGACATTTTTCAGCCACCTCCAGACCAGATTTCTCATTTCCCATAGGTTTTACAGTCCCTTTTGGATCACGGCACCATACAGCCTCTTCCACCTACCCAAATGGGTAGGCGGTTTTACTCCAGGATGTTTGTGTTTCTCCAGAAGGTGGGGACTTGGAGACTAGTTCTGGACCTCTCTGTGCTCATCACCCTCCCCAAAGTCCTTTTCTTCAGGATGCTGTTTCTTGAGACTTTATTTCCTCTCCTTCTTCCTCCGACCTTCTTGGATTCTCTCAATCTCAAGGGTGCCTATCTTCATATTCTCATCCACCCTCTGTTCAGGAAATTTTTACTTTCCTGTTTCTTCCTCACATTTTCAGTCCTGTCCTTTGGCCTTTCTACTGCCCCAAGATTATTCACCAAATGCCTCATTCCTGTCACTAGTTTTTACAGGGTTCGAGGGGTAGAGATATTCCCCTATTTAGACAACTTGCTTATTCAGGCTGTTTCTCCTAGCAGTTTCCTTCAAGATCTCCACCACTCTTCTTTTACAAAGTCTGGGGTTCACCATCAGTCTCAAAAATTAAATCCTCACACCCTTCCAAGATCATATTTTTCTCATTGCAAGGTTTAGAGCATTCCCATATTGGCTTCTCTTCCTACTCCCAAGGTTTTTTCCTTGACAGTTCTTCTTCCTCTGTCCTCTATCACAGACAGGGAATTTCTTAGGGTGTGGGCTTTATGGTCTCCGCCATCCCCATGCTGCTTCTTGTCAGGCGGCATATGAGGAACCTACACTGGTACCTTACCATTTCCGCTCTCTGTAGTTCCTTGTTCCTTTGCTTCCTTGTCTCAAACTCGAGCTCCAGTGGTGGATTCAGCAAATTTCTGTCAATCTGGGACTGCCCTTCCAGACTTCATTTCCTTCCTAAGAACTGTTCACAGACACCTCAGGACTAGGGTGGAGTGCTTCATGTGTCCCTCTGACTGTTCAGGATCTCCTGCCTCATCAGAGGTCAGACCATATCAACATAGCAGAGATAAGGGCTCTGCTTATGGCTCTTCAGGCCTTTCATTCCCTTTTTCTCTCTGGCCACCCTGAAAAATCTTCACGGAAAATATCACTGTTATGTGGTATAGCAACAAGCGTGGGGGGGTTGTGAGATCTTATCTCCTTTGCATCCTTTGCAGACTAGCTAACGTGGAAAAACAATGCCCTGTCTTGTATGCTTTTCTTCCCCTTCCTCTGCTGCCAAGAGTTCTGCACAACATAAAGTAGGACTGTGCCAGAATATTATTGGTGACTCCCTTTTGGCCCAGACAGTGCTGGCTCCACCTTCTTTTTTATCTAGCCAGGAGTGGATCTTCTCATACAAGACAAGGTAACTCTTATCTGTCCTCACCTGTCCACTCTTCAGATGACATTGGTGAGATGTTTTGATCACCTTTAGGCACATATTTTCTGAGTATGTGCTTCATTTTCTACAGGATCCCAGGAAACCCTCTACCAGAAAAATCATATATGTCTAAATAGAAAATATTTTCTGTTTGTTGCATCTCTCACCATCAGGATCCCTTTTCAGTAAGGGGTTGCTTGGTTCTCGTATTTTTGTGATCTGATCCATGCTGGGTTTGAATATTCTTCAATTAAAGCTCACCTGTCAGCAGTCTGTGCTTGTCTGCCCTTCAGCTGCTCTTTGGCCTCTTGGTTTGAGGTTAATGAATTTCTTAAAGGCATCCTTTTTTTTCAGGCTCCCAAGAAAACCTGTTCTACTTCTTGATACCTCTGTTTTGTTGAAAAACTGAATCAGGCCCCTTTTCAACCTGTTAGTTCAGCTTCCTTATAGCTTTGTTCTTAGGTTCATAGGTTTATACTAGGCTATCTGCCCAAAGGCATTTATAAGCCTAGCCCAAATTTTTGTGGCTTACGCCACCCCTTATATGAAAAAATACTGTGCCCATTAGTTTGTTGTGCCTCTGTCCAGCAGTGACACAGAGATGATTCCCGGGATAAACCTACGATCTCCCATCCACAGGTCAAGATTTCTCTTGAACAGAGCCAGCGAGGTGCTCTGCCTCACATGGACCGGGATTTTATTCCACAGCATAGGGAGTCTCTGAGTGATAAATCTATCCCTCCAGCACGTCCTATTTATATCCGTGCTAAGGTTTAAGTCGCTTGCTCTAGTGGTTTTGGTGGATTTGGATTTTTTGAGGTGGAGCATGTCCATTAATTTGGGGTTGGACATGGCCTTGTATGTCAGGCACATGTCACCTCTGAGCAGACGGTATGCAGCTGAATAGAGCTGGAGTTTCTTCAATCTGGCAGCATATGACAGATTTTGGAGTCCCTTTATCCTTTTGGTGAGGAACTTTTGGGGTCTCTCCAATTGCTGCAGATGTCGGGTGAGATACATCCCGAATGGGGCATTGTACTCTATCATTGGTCTGATAAGTGAAGAGTACAGGGGAACAATGACCTCACTAGATCTGGATGTGAATCCTTTCATGATCAGGTGGGCAATGTAGAAGGTCTTTCTAACCACTTTAGCAACGTGAGTGTCAAAAGAAAGGCCACTGTCAACCTAGGTCCCCAGGTCCCTGATAACCTCTTCTGTGCTTAGTGGATTGCCACCTATATGGTAGCTTGGGGTTACCTTGTTTTTCCCGAAGGGTATGACTATACATTTTTGGCGTTTAACTTCAGGCCATGGCTCTGGCACCAGCTATCTGTTTCCGTGAGTCCCTTCTGAAGGATCTCCGTGTCCGATGCACTTTCCACTATGGCCCAGTTTGCAGTCGTCTGCAAACTTTGTCAGCCAAAGTCCTCCCATGTTGGCCTGTACTTCTGAGAAGTAGATGCCGAACAATAGGGGCCAAGGACTGAGCCCTGTGGGACACCACTTGTGACCGGCTTGGAGTCTGACATAGCGCCAGCAACTCTAACCCTGTGGGTTCTGTCCTTAAGCCAGTTTGCAACCCATCTTGTGACATATGGGTTTACATTTAAGCTGGTAAGTTTTTCTACAATACCCGAGTGGGGTATTGTGTCAAAAACCTTTGCAAGGTCAAGGTAGGCTGTATGGACTGCCTTTCCCTCATCAGTGGCCTTGGTGACTGTTTCGAAGAAGTCGACCAAGTTCAAAAGGCATGATCTGCCCTTGACGAAGCCAAACTGGGTCGGGTCCAATGACTGCAAGTCCCCTATATCTTTGTTTATGAGCTCCATTATGATCCTCTCCATAGCTTTGCAGACTAGACTTGTTAAGCTTATGGGGCGGTAATTACCAGGGTCCGTAGAGGCACCGCCTTTGTGGAGTGGGACCACAGTTGCCGTACGCCACTCCTTGGGCACGTATCCTGTGGTAAGGCTGAGATTAAACAGCTGCCTTATGTGCGGGTTTAATTCCTCATTTAGCTCGTGTAGCACACAGCCGGGGACGCCATCCGGTCCCATTGATGCTGTGTTTTTAGCTTTAGAGAGAGCAGCTTTCACCTGCGCATTTGAGATGTCTGGGAGGCTACACTCTGCTGGGATAGTTATCTCTCCTTTAGCGCGGGGGAGGGGGGTGAAGTTTGCACTGAACCTGTCTGCCAGTATGTTGGCAATGTCTGTGGGTTCAGTGATTTTTGTATCATTTTGGACTAATTCTGAGCATATCTGGGAGTTTCCACCCAGGTTCCTAACATAGCTGAAAAAGGCCTTATGATTGTCCTTTGAATCCATGGCAATTTTTCTCTCAAAATTGGCCTTAGTTGATTTTATGAGTGCTCGTATTTTTGTACTAATAATGATCAGGGGTGACTTCCCTTTTATGGATTTTGTTCTGTCATGTAATAGCTTTCTCCTCTTATTGTAAAGTTTGTTAATGGCTGGGGTCCACCAGACTGTGGACGTTTGCCCTTTGTGGAAAGAGTCTTGGTTTTATTTGGGATTGCCTGATCCATGCAGTTTTGGAGGTGTTCATAGAAGGCATTTGTAAGGGCTTCCACAGCTTGGGTTGTGGTTTCCACTGGCTCAGGGGCCTTGAAGGATACCACACCAGTCTTGAGTAGTGTGAAGTTTGCTTTAGAGAAGTTCTTCACTGTGGTCTTTTTTGTTTGGGGTGAGGGCGGGATGTGGATTTCCAGTGAGATTAGTTTATGATCAGATCTCACCAATGAGGGATATACTTCCGGTGTGGAGCATTTTGTCCCCATGTTTGTGATAATGAGATCTAGTATATTTTCTCCTCTCGTGGGAACAGTGACTAGCTGTTCCATGGCATTTGAATTTATGAACTCCAGGAACCGTTGGGCTAGAAAGTTAGGGCTTGAGTAATGTTCCCAGTCTATATTCGGGTAGATGAAGTCACCCAATATGATGGTGTTTGGAGATACATTTATACCCTCCAGTGCCTTCAGGAAGGCTGTGTGGGGTTCCTGAGTTTGAGAGGGTGGCCTGTAGCATGCTACAATTTGTAGAGCAGTTTTGCCTATGGTTAGTTGCACCTGGATGGTTTCCGAAGCTTCGTGCATTGCCACCAACCTAGAGGTGTGGGTATCCTTTATGAATATGGATACACCCCCTCCTTTTGTGGTGTGGTCCGGGGTTTGGGGTCGGAACGCATGATATGAGGTAAAACCTAATAGTGCCGGGGTGCTCTCAGGAGCCTTGAACCAGGTTTCAGTTACAGCACAGACATCGATGTTCTCCATACTGAGAAGGGCCTCGAGTGCGTGCATTTTGAGATTGACTTCTGGCATTGAGCAGCATTACCCTCAGTTTCTTCCCATTTTTGTTTTCTAGGGTGGTAGGTTTAGAATTTGAGCCTTGCCTTAAAAAGGCACTATGGGGGTGGCAAGAGCCTTAGCCAATATCCGAATCCCAGGGTGACAGGTGCAAGCCGTCCCTTGCGAAGCAGTGTGGCTTGTCAAGCATGTCATCCCAGGCAGACAGACACTGGATCCCCTTTGAATGACACCAGACATTAAGCCAGTTGTTAAAGCTGATCATCTTGTCTCTATATTGTGGCATCATTCTTGGTGAAGGAAGGATACTGCTCAGGGTCAGGGTCATACCTGCCTGGGCTACATAATCAGAGAGCTCCTCTATGTCTCTTTTCATGTAGTCCAGGGAGGTGCGTCACAGGTCGTTCACACCAGCATGGACAATGACTGTGTCATATTTGTACTTGCCGTGGAGTGACCAGAGTGCTTGTGTTATGTGGCGGATTCTAGCGCCCGATAGGCAGCTTACTGTGACCCTCTCCTTGTTCAGCCTGGTGAGTGGGACGTCAGTGTGTCTGACTATGGAGTCACCTATGACAAGTATGTTTGGTGTTGTATTTGGCCTTAAGGGCTGTGACTGCTTTGCACACTGCTTTTGTGGTTTATGTGTTGCTTGTGGGGTGTCTTGAGGTAGCAGTTGTTTGGGTGTCTGCTTTGGAGGCCTCTGCTGTTTAGGTAAATTTTACTGAGAGCCTCCGAGTATGTCTTTGTGTGTTTATGTGTTTGATTCAGTGGTGTGGTAGCATTATGTGAGGCTGGTTTTGTGGTGTGTGTAGTTGCCTTCTCCTCCTGTCTGGTCTTGCCAGTCCTGAGTTGAGAGAGCTCAGCCTCCAGTTTGGCTAAATAGCTGCATCTCTCAAGTATTTGTGTTATTTGGGAGGAGGAGAGGGTTGTCTGTGTACATGAGGCAGTTATAACATTGCCTCAAGATTCCCAGATTCACCAGCTGGACCGGAGAGGAGATTGACAACTGACCTTTGGACATGCTAGAATAATATTGGGAATTCCTTAATAATTGAAAACAAGGGCCAGTGGGGAGTGAGGGTGTAGTGCTTTTAATTTTTAGTGCTGACTTATATAATTGCTTTAGTGAGCAAGTGCCAGGTAACTTGAGTGCAATGTGTTACAAGTAACTAAATGCAAAACGACATACAGTAACTTTCTTTCAAGTGAAACAAGGAACTAGTACAGTAAGCAATGCAGATATCACTAGTGATCCACAGAAGTGCTGAGAAGCCACGTATTAGGTGGAATTAGCTTCCAGGGAAATAACAAGCAAACAAACAACAAGCATATAAACAAAGCTAGATTCAGCAGACCTGGATCTAGTCTATGCTAGAGCAAACAAGGTGTACCAATTTCAGTAAGATACAGTTCAAATATTCAGGCACTATAAACCTTTAACCAGAAATTCCCAGCTCAGAAGGGCAGAGTCCAGCCTCTTCTCCCACAAGAGTGCAGACCATGAACCTTCTTAATGTAAAATAACTGGCCTGAAGCCCAAGTGCTTAATCCAAAAGACTTAGAATGATAGCTACACTTTAATCAAGTTACAACCAAGCAGTAATAAATACAATTGAATACTTTAGAGAATGTCTGGATTAGTGCTCAAGTTACACAAACAAAGCTAGATCCAGCAGGCCCGAATCCAGTCTATGCCACAGCAAACAAGGTGCACCAACTTCGGTAAGAAGCAGTTCAGATATGCATGCACTATAAGCCTTTAACCAGAAATTCCCAGCTCAGAAGGGCAGAGTCCAGCCTCTCCTCCCACAAGAGTGCAGACCACGAACCCTCTTAATGTAAAATAGCTGGCCTGAAAGCCCAAGTGCTTAAACCAGAATTAATACACTTTTAGAATAACAGACACTGAGCCCTCAGTCAGCAGTTCCCAACCTAGAAGGATGTAAGCTACCTGTTCTGCCACAACAGTGCAGACCACAAACCCTCTCAGTGCAAAACAACTGGTCCGAAGCCTAAGTGTTTAAACCAAAAGGCTAAGAATGAGTTACACCAAGCAGTAATAAATACAATTGAGTATTTTTAAGATGATGCAAAAGTAAAATGAAGTAGGTAGAAACACAAGTACAGTAAAAGCAGATACATTTTTTTTTTTATCTGAACAAGTGCTGAGATCAAAGAAACAGATTTGAGTGCTGAAACTAGAAAACTGGCTAGTTATAAGAAAAAAAACAAGCTAGAAGGCTTCCCTCAAACACAGAAGGGCTTGGGGGCTCAGAAGCCTACAAATAGTCTATACCACTTAACAGGAAAGGCAGGAAATAAGCTTCATTTTTTTTTGTCTGTTTCCCAGATGCTCTCTTTGTACACAGTAGGAGTGCCTGAAATCAGAATATGATCTCACTGCACTCAGTTGAGTGAGCAAATGAGATGGGCCCAGAGGCAGGCTGAGGGGGCGGGCAGTTTCAAGGCCACTAAGATTAACACCAAAACAAAAACAGGGAGGGTGGGTGGGAATAACTGCCACTTGAGTTAAATATTCTTCAACACAGTTTAAATCAAATTAAATACTGTATTATTTTTTAAAAAAGTGCAGATAAAGGTACTTAAATTCTCTTATACGTCCAGTTGAATATAACCAAGTTCTTAGCTGGCCAAAGCTGAGGTTTTTAAGCAATAAAAATTTCACAGTGCACCACTTAAAAAGGCAAGGACAGGAAATCAAAGAATGTGGCTACCCCCACACCTGTAATTACTAGCAAATAACATACTAGCTTCAGTTCAAGTTACTAAAGAGCAGAATAACTGCCACTTGAGTTAAATATTCCTTCAACACAGTTTAAATCAAATTAAATACTGTATTTTAAAAAAAAAAGTGCAGATAAAGGTACTTAAATTCTCTTATACGTCCAGTTGAATATAACCAAGTTCTTAGCTGGCCAAAGCTGAGGTTTTTAAGCAATAAAAATTTCACAATGCACCACTTAAAAAGGCAAGGACAGGAAATCAAAGAATGTGGCTACCCCACATCTGTAATTACTAGCAAATAACACACTAGCTTCAGTTCAAGTTACTAAAGAGCAGAATAACTGCCACTTGAGTTAAATATTCCTTCAACACGGTTTAAATCGAATTAAATACTGTATTTTTTTTTTTTTTTTTAAAGTGCAGATAAAGGTACTTAAATTCTCTTATACGTCCAGTTGAATATAACCAAGTTCTTAGCTGGCCAAAGCTGAGGTTTTTAAGCAATAAAAATTTCACAATGCACCACTTAAAAAGGCAAGGACAGGAAATCAAAGAATGTGGCTACCCTCACACCGGTAATTACTAGCAAATAACACACTAGCTTCAGTTCAAGTTACTAAAGAGCAGAATAACTGCCACTTGAGTTAAATATTCCTTCAACACAGTTTAAATCAAATTAAATACTGTATTTTTTTTTTAAAAAGTGCAGATAAAGGTACTTAAATTCTCTTATACTTGGTAGACTGATCTGCTGTTGACTCTGATAGACAACAGGAGAATGTCTGAACTTCAGGCTGTTATGGCTATTCCAGCTTTTTTAAATTTTCACAGCCACATGGTGTCTCTTCATAAAAATTATTGTTTTATGCCCATGGTGAATAATGAGTTGGTCCTTAATCAGTCTGTTCAACTTCCTTTTTTCCTTCTCTGCAGTCTGCCAGTGAGAAGGCTGTTTACACCTTGAACCTGCGTAGACAACTCTAATATTATTTGGATAAAACAAAGGTTATTCGCAAGTTTGAGCAACTTTTTCTTTTCATCCCAGGACTTTGGGTTTGTTCATTTCCAAGTAAACCATATCCTCCTGGTTCTCTAAGGCCATTTCCTTTTGTTATTATTTTCAATTGGAAATGCCTTTCTTCATCTGTAAAGGCACATTCTGCTAGGGTGTTTGCCTCTTCTTGTGCCTTTTTCAAGGATCTAGGTACCATTTCCATCCTTGAAGCTGCTACTTGGTCCTCTGTTCATACTTTCACTAAGCATTACAAGTTGGATATTATTTCCAGGGCTAGGGCAGGCTTTGCCAGGGCTATTCTGCATGGATTTTTGGAGGGCTGTTCTGTGCCTTCCTTTTCCCAGTCTTCTGCTTAGCTCATGTACTTTCCCGTCTGTGAAGAATACTGTAACAGTGATATGGAGAGACATAGTAAAGTTGTGTAAAATGTTACCATAACAGTAAATGTCCTTCTCTTTACTGCTACAGCATTCAGTCCTTCCTTCTTTCCCCCCTCTGCTGTAACTCTTGCCCCTGTGTTTTGTTGCCCTCCTGGCAGAGAGGCTGTTACTTTGTTTCCTTTCTGAACTTTTTTTTCTTCTGGATGTGCGCTGTAAAGCAACTATTTTTTGAAAATAACTATAGAGCACAAAAACTTTTAGCGCAACGACTTGGACAACAGAAAGTAGAAAGGATTATCACCAAACCTAAGGAGCCTATGACATGAAAAATAAGAAGGAGATCCTGAAGAGGTATTAGAGATATTTCGGAAATTTTATGACAATTTGTATAAAGCAGAGAAATGTGGAAATAAAGAAAGAGCACAAATGGAAATATTTATGGAAGACTTGTTTATGTCAAGGTTGGAGACAGAGGAGCCTCAACATCTAGCAGTCAAGATAGTACAAGATGAGATAAAAATGGTGATGTGTAATAATCTTCAGGAATGTCACCAGGAACAGATGGTATTCCTATGCAAGTTTGGAAGTTAGGAGAGAAGAAAGTAATAAAGATCTACAAGATTTTTTTTAACAGTGTTTTAAAAGGAGGGGAAGCACCAGCATCTTAGAAGAATGTGGCGGTCATATTGCCTAAAACCAGCAAAGACCCATCAGACCCAGCTTCATACAGACCAATTTCAATTTTAAACCATGATTATAAAATGTTTTATGTGGTAACCATTTGAAATGTCAGCATCCACTAAAGCAAGCCCCGAAATATGGAGACTGAACTGCTGGAAGATCAGACTGCTTTTGGGAGTGTAATGAGTTGGCAGATTTTAAAAATTCATAAAAAAACAAACCCTGTGGTGCTAATGGAAAGACACTGGAGAATCCACATAAAAAATGTATTAACAGATAGTTAAGCGCTTTCATTCCTAAAGTTGTAGGAACTTCCTCAGAACTACCATTTCACTAAAAACTTTGCAGTAAATACATTTCATTAAAAATCACACACACCCCTGCAACCAATGAGAACTTGATAAATCAATTAAATGCCTAAAACTGTGAATTAAAAACACTTTTATTAAAACACAAATAACAATAGACTTTTTTTAAAAAAGGAGTGCTAAAAAATAGAGTACTACCCCCTTCTATTTACACTACATAGAGTTAATCGAAACTGACCCATTTAAACCTGGATGACAAATGGCATTAAATTTTAGCTGCTGTTTCAATTCAGATTTATTCAGGTGATTTTCAATAATACACTCTCTTAAATCCTTATTTACTTGTTCTAACACCACATACTCAAATGTATGATCTTTAAATGCCAGAATGTGTCTGAATAGAGTGTTTGTTGTTTTGCCTTTCCTTGTATCAGACATGTGCTAATAAATGCTATTTCTAAATTTTCTACTTGGCTTCCCCACATAAAATACAGGGCATGTTTGACAGCTTCAGTTAAACCCAAAATCCACGTAAGTATGACAAGGTGTTCAGCTATGTAATCCACATTAAATCAAAACACACAAACTGCCAGCACTCAATCTTCAATGAAAAGTCCATCATACAAATATCAAACTTCTTTATTAGCAATTTAGCTAATAAAGAAGTTTGATATTTGTATGGTGGACTTTTCACTGAAGATTGAGTGTTGGCAGTTTGCATATTTTACAGCTTGCCAAGTAGACTACTTGTTTAGTCGCACATAAAATAACAATTGGTGTTAAAAACTTATTCTCTAACCTTATAAGTATTGGTTTTAGTTGCATATCTACACTGCGACCAACATCTGTTTGCACTGCGAACAACATCTGCACTTAAACGTGCCTATCCTATTGTTTCTGGATACATTACTAACTGAATTACCCCCTTCCAACCAGTCTTTAAAATATTTATCTTTTATATACACAATGACTGGTTTGTCAAACACATTTTATCAGAGATAGAACCATCCATTATAAATGACCCAGCTACCTCAGCAACGGTTAAGGTGATTTTGAATTCGGACAATGATTTTAAACTATCAGCAAGAACAGAGCCCAAAAAGCAGCAATATAGCAGAAACAAATATAAAATCCCTTGTGAACAAGGAGCAAAAGATCCAGGCTGAGAATGTATTCCAAAATAACAGCAAGAAATCCACGAATAAATGTTCAGGTACCAGTTTATTAACAGAGGACACAAGCGCTTTCACAGTTGCTTCTTCAGGTGTAACGCCTGCCATAAAAGCGCACACCTTATATACTCTTCCTAATTAGTCTAAATGATCAATTAACATACTAAAACATTTAAAAAGATAGTACACATGGAAATACCTAATTGAAATGCATTTATATTACAAGATACACATACTAAAACATTTTAAAAGATAGTACACATAAAAACATAAATAAATATTACCTAATTGAAATGAATTTATAATAGTGGACAGTAAATTATGTATATATATATATATATATATATATATATATATATTCATATAAAAATTATGTTTATTTATTTAAAATATATTTATTTAAAAAAATATATTTATTTAAAAATATATGTATATATATATATATAAATGTTTAACAAGACAAAAATATATATTAATGAATGTATTTAAATTTAAAAATTTTGAACATGTTAGAAATGTTAAAAATGAATCAAGATTCATCTATTCAATGGTCTATTACGAAGCACAGGCTTAATAGGAATGCACTCGTTAAGACCATGTCCAAAACTAGATCTGAGCCTCACAATCCATTTTGCTTCCGTATCCTCAGTTCTAGCTCTTACATCACCACCCCTGCCATTCTCATATATAAGAGATAAAACTCTAAACTTGAATACATGGTCATCTCCCATGGCACTAATATGTTTAGCTAGAGCATTAGTCTTTGACTTCTTCCTAACATGATACAGATGCTCCCTGATTCTTTATCTAAGGGTTCTATCAGTTTTGCCTATATAAAAACAGTGGTATAACTGACATTCTGCTAAATAAACCACATGTGAACTATCACATGTAGCACCTACCCTAAAATCAGTGCTTTTTCTAGTATCAGGGTGATGAAACAATAGACTCATGTCTATAGAGGAACACTGTGGACAATGACCACAAGGTCGTGTTCCTTTAGTGCCTTTGAGCAATTATGTATTAATGATGTTTTTGATAACAATATTAACTATAATAAGAAATATAATTTTAGCAAAAATGAAATGCATACTTTAAATGAATTAGAGAATGATTCCAGCCTGGTAATTAGACCGGCTGATAAAGGTGGACAGATTGTTGTTTTAGATAAAACAGATTATGACTTATTAATGTATGATATGCTTAACAACGTCAGTTTTTATCAACCTGTTACAAAGCTAATTGTAGATCAAATGATTCAACATATAATTACTGAAATTAAGAGAATACAGTTTGAGTGCTTTATTACTGATGAATTGTTTCAGTACTTCTTAGTTTGTAAACCTGTAACACCTATTATACAAGGCCTCCCTAAGTTACACAAGGATAGTGTTAGACTACCCATGATGCCTATAGTGTCAGGCAGGGGATGGTCTACTGAAGCTATTTCTATTTATGTAGAGAAGAAACTGAGACCTGTTTTAGATTCCATGTGTCATGTTTTAAAAGATACTGAGCACTTTCTACACGATTTATATGAATTTACTAATGATGGGTATGTAGAAGGTGAGGTTATTTTGGTTACTTTAGATGTTGTTTCTCTTTTTACTGTCATACCCAATGACACTGGTATAGATTTTATGAAGAAGTTATTATTGAAAGTAGGTATGCTCAATGCTAGTGAGGTTGTAGTTATACAGAAACTGATAGCATTAGCGCTTTATAATAATATATTTATTTTTAATGACCAGATTTATTGGCAAAGAAATGGTGTTGCCATGGGCAGCTCCTGCTCAAATAGTTATGCTAATGCAGTCATGGCAACCTGGGAGATTGATAATATATTTAATAGTATATATGCACCTTATATACCTTTTTTCAGAAGATTTGTTGATTGTTTTTTCTTGTGGAAAGGTAACCTTGATGGGTTGAAACTTTTTGCAGAATATTTAAACAATAGCACAGATTTTCTGAAATTTACTTTCAATTATTCTTATACAGGAATCAGTTTTCTAGATGTATATATAGATATAGATGCAACAGGAAAAGTAAGCACTAAGATGTACAGGAAGGAATGTAGGGTGAATAATTTGCTTGATCGACAAAGCATGCATCCTGATTTTGTTTTTGACAACGTAGCTCACAATCAATTTTTTAGGGCATCTAGGCTAAGTGTTGATCCAGTTGAGTATGATCACATGATGCTTAATACCAGTAATGAGTTGAAACAACGTGGTTACCACATTAATTGCATTAGTAAGAATGAGAAGATGGTGAGACAAATGAGATCTAGCAAAGCAAAACCATACTTTTCAAGTAATACTTCAAGGCATATTACAAACAATGAACCAAAACTTAATGTCTGTATTACTTATGCTAGAAATGTCAAGCAATACACTGATGTTATTAATAAGTATTGGCCAATTTTAACCACTGAACCCACAATATCCTCTCTTAGTACCACACCACAGTATACTTTTAAAAATAAGAATTTGTATAGGAGGCTATGTGGTCTGAAAAATGAAAAACCACCTATGATGTTTAAAGGAACACGACCTTGTGGTCATTGTCCACAGTGTTCCTCTATAGATATGAGTCTATTGTTTCATCACCCTGATACTAGAAAAAGCACTGATTTTAGGGTAGGTGCTGCATGTGATAGTTCACATGTGGTTTATTTAGCAGAATGTCAGTTATGCCACTGTTTTTATATAGGCAAAACTGATAGAACCCTTAGAGAAAGAATCAGGGAGCATCTGTATCATGTTAGGAAAAAGTCAAAAGACTAATGCTCTAGCTAAACATATTAGTGCCATGGGAGATGACCATGTATTCAAGTTTAGAGTTTTATCTCTTATATATGAGAATGGCAGGGGTGGTGATGTAAGAGCTAGAACTGAGGATACGGAAGCAAAATGGATTGTGAGGCTCAGATCTAGTTTTGGACATGGTCTTAACGAGTGCATTCCTATTAAGCCTGTGCTTCGTAATACACCATTGAATAGATGAATCTTGATTCATTTTTAACATTTCTAACATGTTCAAAAATTTTAAATTTAAATACATTCATTAATATATATTTTTGTCTTGTTAAATATTTATATATATATATATATATATATATATATATATATATATATAATGATAAACCTACCGCCCTAGAAAAAAAATGGAGAAAAACTAAGGGTAATACTGCTCAATGCCAGAAGTCTAAACCTCAAGATGCACGCCCTCGAAGCCCTCCTCAGTATGGAGAACATCGATGTCTGTGCTGTGACTGAAACCTGGTTCAAGGCTCCTGAGAGCACCCCAGCACTATCAGGTTATACCTCATATCATGCGTTCCGGCCCCAAAATCCGGACCGAACCACAAAAGGAGGGGGAGTATCCATATTCATAAAGGATACCCACACCTCCAGGTTAGTGGCTACATCAAGCATCGGAGACCATCCAGGTGCAATTAACCATAGGTAAAACTGCCCTACAGTTTGTAACATGCTACAGACCACCTTCTCAAACTCAGGAACCCACACAGCCTTCCTGAAGACACTGGAGAGTATGAATGTCTCTCCAAACACCATCATATTGGGTGACTTCAGCTACCCAAACATAGACTGGGAACATTACTCAAGCCCCAACACCCTAGCCCAAAGGTTCCTTGAGTTCATAAACTCAAATGCTATGGAACAACTAGTCACCATTCCCACAAGAGGAGAAAATGTACTAGACCTGATCATCACAAACATGGGGACAAAATGCTCCACACCGGAAGTATATCCCTCATTGGTGAGATCAGACCATAAATTAATCTCACTGGAGATCCACAGCCTGCCCCAACCCCCAGCAAAAAAGACCACAGTGAAGAACTTCTCAATAGCAAACTTCACACTTCTTAAGACTGGAGTGGTATCCTTCAAGGCCCCCGAGCCAGTGGAAACCACAACCCACGCTGCTGAAACCCTTACAAATGCCTTCTACAAGCACCTCCAGGAATGTATGGATCAAGCAATCCCTAATAAAATCAAGACCCTTTCCACCAAAGGCAGGCGCCCGGTCTGGTGGACTCCAGCCGTAAACAAACTCTACAACAAGAGGAGAAAGCTACTACATGACAGAGCAAAATCCCTAAAAGGGAAGGCATCTCTGATCAATACTAGCAAAAAACTACGATCACTCATAAAATCATCCAAGGCCAACTTTGAGAGAAAAATCGCTAATGACACAAAAGGCAATCATAAAGCCTTCTTTAGCTATGTTAGAAACCTGGGTGGAAACTCCCAGATATGCTCAGAATTAGTCCAGAATGATAAAAAAATCACTGAACCCACAGACATTGCCAACATACTGGCAGACAGGTTCAGTGCAAATTTCTCCCTCCCCCCCAAAAGGAGAAATATCTATCCCACCAGAGTCTAGCCTCCCAAACATCTCAGATGCCCAGGTGAGAGCTGCTCTCTCTAAAGCAAAAAACACAGCATCAATGGGACCGGACGGTGTCCCTGGCTTTGTGCTACACGAACTCAATGAGGAACTAAACCCACACATAAGGCTGCTGTTTAATCTTAGCCTTACTACAGGATACGTACCCAAAGAATGGCGTACGGCAACTGTGGTCCCACTCCACAAAGGCGGTGCTTCTACGGACCCTGGAAATTACCGCCCCATAAGCTTGACGAGCCTTGTCTGCAAAGCTATGGAGAGGATCATAATGGAACTCATAAATAAAGACATTGGGGACCTACAGACACTGGATCCTACCCAGTTTGGCTTTGTCAAGGGCAGATCCTGCCTCTTGAACTTGGTCGACTTTTTCGAAACAGTCACTAAGGCCATTGATGAGGGTAAGGCAGTTCACACAGCCTACCTTGACCTAGCAAAAGCGTTCGACACAATACCCCACTCGGGCATCATAGAAAAGCTCACCAGCTTAGATGTAAACCCATATGTCACAAGATGGGTTGCAAACTAGCTCAAGGACAGAACACACAGGGTTAGAGTTGCTGGTGCCATGTCAGACTCTAAGCTGGTCACGAGCTGTGTCCCACAGGGCTCAGTCCTGGGCCCCCTCTTGTTCGGCATTTATTTTTCTGAAGTGCAAGCAAACATAGGGGGATTGTGGCTGACAAAATTTGCAGATGACTGCAAACTGGGCACCATAATTGACACTCCATCAGACACAGACATCCTCCAGAAAGGTCTCATAGAAATGGATAACTGGTGCCAGAGCCATGGCCTTAAGCTAAATGCCAAAAAATGTATAGTCATACCCTTTGGGAAAAACAAGGTAACCCCTAATTACCACATAGGTGGTAATCCATTAAACACGGAAGAAGTTATCAGGGACCTGGGGACCCAAGTTGACAGTAACCTCTCTTTTGACACTCACATTGCCAAAGTGGTTAGGAAGACCTTCTACATTGCCCACCTGATCATGAAGGGATTCACATCCAGATCAGGAGAGGTCATTGTACCCTGTACTCTTCACTTATCAGACCAATGATTGAGTGCAACGCCCCATTCGAATGTACCTTACCCGACACCTGCAGCAGTTGGAAAGACCCCAAAAGTTCCTCACCAAAAGGATAAAGGGGCTCAAACATATGTCATACGATGCCCGACTGAAGAAACTCCAGCTCTATTCAGTCGCATACCGTCTGCTCAGAGGTGATCTGTGCCTGACATACAAGGCCATGTCCAACCCGAATTAATGGACATGCTCCACCTCAAAAATCCAAATCCACCAGAGCCACGAGAGCAAGAGACTTAAACCTCAACACGGATATAAATAGGACGTGCTGGAGGGACAGATTCATCACCCAGAGACTCCCTACACTATGGAACAGAATCCCAGTCCATGTGAGGCAGAGCCCCTCACTGACTCTGTTCAAGAGAAATCTTGACGAGTGGATGGGAGATCGTAGGTTTACCCGAATCATCTCTGTATCACTGCTGGACAGAGGCACAGCAAACTAATGGGTATAGTATTCTCATCCTAAGGGGTGGTGAAAGCCACACACACACTGACTAGGCTTATAAATGCCCTAGGGCAGATAGCCTAGTATGAACCTTTGAACCTATATATATATATATATATATATATATATATATATATATATATATATATATATATACATATATTTTTAAATAAATAAATATATATTTTTAAATAAATATATTTTAAATAAATAAACATAATTTTTATATGAATATATATATATATATATATATATATATATATATATATATATATATATATATATATACATAATTTACTGTCCACTATTATAAATGCATTTCAATTAGGTAATATTTATTTATGTTTTTATGTGTACTATCTTTTAAAATGTTTTAGTATGTTAATTGATCATTTAGACTAATTAGGAAGAGTATATAAGGTGTGCGCTTTTATGGCAGGAGTTACACCTGAAGAAGCAACTGTGAAAGCGCTTGTGTCCTCTGTTAATAAACTGGTACCTGAACATTTATTTGTGGATTTCTTGCTGTTATTTTGGAATACATTCTCAGCCTGGATCTTTTGCTCCTTGTTCACAAGGGATTTTATAAATGATTTTAAACTGTTTATTTTTTTCTAATAAGGACTTTACACAGACTTTTGCAGATGTTAAGGCTAATATAGTGGAGCTGCATATTGATTTAAAACTGTTTACATGCAAACTGAATTTATCATTATGGTTTCCCGGTAATAATTTTAGTAGAGTAAGCAATGGAGTTGCATTGAGCAAAAAAAAGTTATTTTAATCCACCCCTAAATAATAACATATTAATGTTTGAGAAGCTTTGTGAATTTGATTTTCGGCACATTTTAAATTAGTCTTGTACTAATAAATTTTACAATCTATCAAATGTGAATCTGATGTGGTAAGAGATGTTAGCGCAGATGGGAATATAAAGGTCATGAAGCCTGGTAAGGATGGGGCTCTTGTCATCATGAGCAACAGTGAGTACAGCAAGATGAATGCTTTATTAACTGATGTACTTAATGTGAGGTTTCACGCAATTAAGTTTTTACTGCATATGGTAAAATTGATAGTGTGTATGGATATGTTGTATCAAGAGCAGTGAAAGCTGATGTTGATTTCATGATGAAAGATAGACCAGTCATCGCAGGGATATTTGGTATCCCAAAAATACATAAGAACATTGACAAACCCACCCTTCAGACCAAATAGTAGACGCAAGCAGATCTAAAACTTTTTATATAGCCAGATTTTTAGATCACTTACTTAAAACGTTGAAAAATTATCTTGCTTGTTTAGAGATTCCTGGCACTTTTTAAACAGCATTAATCATTTAGAATACAAAGAAGGTGTTTTTCCTGCAAGAGATGTTGACAACCTATATTCAGTTATACCTCAAGATTTGGGGTTGGTTTTATTTGAGGAGCAGTTGATAGATAGGTCTTCCAGTCTTAGAAAGAGATGAGATCAATGTAGCGGTCATGTTAATGGAACTGGTTCTCAAAAATAATTTCATTTGGTTTAACAAATATTATAGACAGGAGACAGAGGTGGCAATGGGAGCAGCTTGTGCCCCCACTTTTGCAAACTTAATGTTGGTCTATTCGGAGAAGACATATGTATATGGATTTAACAGTTCTTTAAAGATTCATGGCTCATATATACACATTTTTTAGATGATGTGTTTATATTGTGGAAGGATACCCTAGAAAGATTGCAAGAATTCTTGTGTTATATTAATAATAGAACAGAATTTTTTAAATTTACTTGTCATTATGATGCTGATAGGATAGTTTGTCTTGATGTTGAGTTAACAAAGGATACCCTCCAATCCTGTTATTGTTCCAATATTCACAGGAAGAGTACATTTTCAGACACGTATTTACATTTTGACAGCTGGCACCCTACTTTTCAAAAGACAGTGGCAGTTAAGGGCCAAATGGTCCAGTTGGCTCAGATGGTGTTGGACTTGAAATTATTTATTACAGAATGTGAAATTTTGGTTGGCATGTTTAGAAAACAAGGCTAAAGTTTTTCACAGGTATTAGGGATGATGTGCTACCTAAGAGATAAAATGTTTCTATACACCTGTTTTAAATACCAATAGACTTGATGGGGTAATAAGCAGGTAATGGAACTAAAACAGAAAGATTAAAAAAAATGTTTATTACTACATTCACAGTAGATAGCAGAGCAATATGTGAATGTCTGTATAAGAACTGGAATCTTTTTAGAATGGATGGTTCTATCTTTGATAAAATGGAGGACAAACCAGTCATTGTTTATAGAAAAGATAAATCTTATAAGACTGGTTGGAAGGGAGCAATTCCATTAGTAATGTATCCTGAAACAATAGGATAGGCATGTTTACGTGCAGATGTTCGGAGTGTAGACATGAGAGAAAGTTTTTAACATCAGTGGTTATTTTACATGTGATTCTAAACAAGTAGCCTACTTGGCAAGCTGCAAAACATGCCCTGCATTTTATGTGGGGAAGACCAGTAGAAAATTGAGAAATAAGATTTATTAGCATATAAGGAAAGCATACCTGGCAACCCCTTAGAACAAGAAATCTGGACAAAGCCAGAAATAAAAGTGGGACCAAGGGTCAAAAATAGGTAGTGGTGTAAAAAAATGGGGAGGGGGGGGGTATTTTATTTTATAATATATCCTTTTTTTTAAATGTCTGTTGTTATTTAACTGCGTTTTAATTAATTATTTAATTAAATGTTTTTAATTCACAGTTTTAGGCATTAATTGATTTATTGTGTTCTCATTGGTTATAGGAGTGCATGTGCTTTTTCATGAAATGTATTTATTGCAATGTTTTTAGTGAAATGGTAGTTCTGAGGAAGTTTCTATAATTTTAGGAATGAAAGCACTTAACTGTCTGTTAATAAAAGTTTTTCATGTGGATTCTCCAGTGTTGCTCCATTAGCACCACAGGATTTTTTTTTTTTTTTTTTTGAGTTTGTGAGTGGTTTTCCTGTAGAGAGTACCAGTTCATTTTGAGGCTTTAAAAATTCCCTACAGAGTACTCTGTCAGAAACAGTGGGAAAGCAAATGGCTGTAGCTAAGGAAATGATTCTTTTGAACTAGGGCACAGGATTTGAACTATGTATACATAGCAAGGCCTTAAGTTTAATTCTGTTGTCTGTCAAAAAGCAATTACTAGAAAATAGAAATAGAGGTCTTAAATCAGTAGTATTTGAAGTACTGAATATTATATAAAAAAAGAAACTGGAAGTGGGAACTTTAGAAAAGGTAAGTGGCAAATTACATACAAACAAATGGAAATTGTTGGAACAATACATGCAGAATAATGTTCAGGAGGAAAGGGGAGTGCAGCTTAAGGGAAGGCAGGAATTCAGCAATTTGTGTAATTTTGATTTGTAGTTAGAAGGAATGAAAAGATATTGAATGTATAACATATGTAAATGGGAAAAAATTTAATATGGTTTGTTGTATTTTCTGTTAATGTATGCTTGCCTGTGTCTTAAGTGTTATTTTAATAAAGGAGTTTAAAAAAAAAGAAGGCAAAAAATGCTAACTCTGTTAGGTGTTTGTGTTATATTTGTGAACTATTTAAGTCTGTAAGAGTAGTCAGCAGGGATACTTGAGTTGATGCCTGATATTGTGGTGCTGATAAAACTTTCTAGAACTGAATTATTGTTTTTGTCCCTGTGCCCGTCTTCCTTCCCCCAGGTGATCAACCAGTTCATTTTCTGCTAGAAATAAAACTGTGCATGGGAGGCTGCCATCCCTCTCTCTGCAGGTGACAGTCATCTCCTTATAATACGTAGCTTAACACATTACCCTTTACCATTTGTGAAGATAACATTGAAGCCTCAGGGGACTGCTTAGTCTTCAATTGTTTCCCAGTCCTTTTCTTCAGACTTCTGCTTCCTCAAATGTTCTGTTGTTAGCACAAGACTTCATACATGCAATAGAAGTCCTATTTCTGCTGACTTTTGTTGGATGATCCATGCTGGTTATGAATTCTCATCCTTTTGAATGTTAACCCATTATATCAGGGTCTATATTAGAACATCGGAGTTTGAAAACATTGAATGTTCTAATATTGAACCCAAAACAGCGAATGCTGAAAATAGCGAAGCTGCAGAACACCAAATTTTTTCCTAGGGAAAGAATTTGGTTGGCTGTTTCTGTGGCTTCGCTATTTTCAGCACTGTGGTGGAAACTTACGGGTCGGGTTCAGGTAAGTGTGCGATTGTGCGGATGTTAGGCTTAGGGCACAGGTTAGGTGAGTTAGTTTAGGGCTCGGGTGAGGTGGGTGTGCGATAGTGACAGACTTTAGGGTTAGGGCGGGATAGGTGAGTTAGGGTTGGGGTGCAGGTCAGGTGAGTGTGCGATAGTGACTGACCTTAGGGTTAGGGTTTGGTTAAGGTAAGTGGATAGATAGTAGTGTATGTACAATTTAGTGTAGGGTTAGATGTAGGATTTTAAGTGTATATGTGTGTGTGGATTGCTGTTTTTTTGGTGTGTTTGTGTTGTGTGTGTGTTTTCTTGGAACAGCAATTTTTTTTCCCTGGGCAGAAAATCGCTGTTCTAAGCCTTCGATGGTTTTGCACTTCGAGGTTAGAAGTTTGAACATATGGTGTTCGAACTTCTGCCTTTTGTCGAAGTGATATAGACCCCCTGTATCAAGCTGCCTAACCTTTGATCCTAAGTTCAGGTGACATCTAATGTCTGTCCATGGTACAAACTGTTGTCTTCTAGGTTGTTGCCCACAGCCATAGTTAACATCCCTTCAGATTTCATGGGGCGAGAGGGGATTACCAACTTTTCTAAATATGATTGTTTTCTGTCCTTTCCCCCTGTGTGTTTACTGAACGTTGAGACATTCTTGTCAGACTCAAAGCAGTTAATTTCCTAGTGATGAGTGTTTTTCCCACTCAGATCCTTTGGGCGAGAGCCATACGAACGGTCTGTCCTCTAGTATTGAGCACATATTTTGTTTTGTGAAAGCCATAACCCCCTTCCCTTTAGTTCTGACATGGGCACTTTGTCACCATGGAGACCACCTGTGCTGCTTCATCAGTCTACACACACTGTTTTCTTTGGCAGAAGAGGTCTACCATCACTGTTTCAGATGGCCTCACCTGCTTTACCTCTGCATCAAGCCCCATCCTCTTTCAAGTGTGTCCCCTCACTCTGGCAGTGAGTGGGTCAGGAGTGGCAGCATGAGGCATATGCGACCTACCCTCCCACCAAGGATGGACACACCCATCTTCCCAACTGCAGCATGAAGGACCTGAGCCTCTAATCAAACTTTGGTTTCCTAGGTCATAATCATGGCTATCTTTGTGTATGCAACTGGTGTAACTTTTCTGTCTGATTTCGAGAAGGTACCTCAGTGATAGAGAGGGACACAGGATTTATTTTTCAAAAATAGGGCAGGGAACAAAAATCTATTAAAGGTTTTGCTCCTGAGTTTTCCTGATTCTGGAAAGGACAAAATATTTCCATTCCTTTTTCAATGAGAACAGTCCTGTACTTAATATTCTAGGTGCTATGTGTCCACCTAGAACATTGGGGGTTGTGTCTTCTGCCACAGGGCTCCCGGATGGTGTCACTGGGGATAATGTATGCCTTCATACACACCGGTGTCTGTGGTCAACACTGGAGATTCCCATGGTTAATGTGCATGGCTTATGCACTCTTGTAGTGCCACACCGTGGGGGTTAATACCACCTGAACAAATCTGTTCATGGCCTGATGTCCTTCAAGAACTGCAGTCCTTACATATGGGTTGTCCTGCCTCAGGCAGCCCTCGGTCGGCCGGATTCCAAAGTCTGGGTCCGGCGTCGGCTGATGTCGCCTCCTCCCCGACGTCAGAGCGGCTGGGGTATAAAAGCATCAGCCGACGCCATCTTCCTCAGTCTTTCTTGCCGCACGGTGCCCGAAGCAGAAGCAGTTCGCAAGTGCCGGTCGGTCAGCTCCTGTGTTTTCAGTATCCGAAGTCATCAAAAAGCTAAGTACCCCATTGGGGAACCTTTTCTTGCCTCAGCCGATGTCAGATAAAACTACAAAAGTTAATAACTGTTTGTCTTGTGGTAAACAAATACCTCATAAGGACTTCCATTCTTACTGCCTTCCCTGCCTTGGCCCAGACCACGACGTCTCGGCCTGTGCTTGCTTCAACAAGCGCACCCTCAGGCGCCGGGCAGAATTTGCTGAAGACTTTTTTGGCGAAAAATACTCTTATATCATGCCGTCGGAACAACCGACAACACATATTTCCAAAAAACGGAAGGACCGGGACCGACTTTCTCGGCTCGCGACTTCCACCGACACCACGCCAAAACTTACTGCGAGTGCATCGGTCTCTTCTGAGGCGGTTATTCCACTGCTCCAGACCGACGACACCGCTTTACCGTTCTCTTCGGCCCCGGAGCCTACGCCGGTGCCGGTTGTTGATTTTCCCCCAGAAGCTGAATCCCAAGATTTGCCCGAGACCATACCGGTGGACAAAGTTACTCCAACACGTGGGGCAGCTAGGCCTCCGGTGTCCATGTCAATCAAGGCCTACACACGTGCTAAGGCTGCCAGCCAATCTAAGTCTCACCCTCCTAAAACTCTTTCTCAGGGTCCCACTACTGATAAACAGATCATGACTTTAGCTGCAGATCTAATTTCTTTAATCAGAGGTTCCCAGGCTCATCCTGACAGAGGTTCTCAGCCGCCCTCAGACAAAAGGCCCAGGGTTGAACAGACTTGCTTCAGATGAGGCCTTCGGTGACTCTGATCACTCAGGTACCCAGGAAGAGTCCTTCCAGGCCTGCGAGGATTCTGATGCGGAAGAATCTATTCCTTCTGCCTCCCCTCCTGAGGATATTTCTTTTGGGGAAATTCTCCACTCCATGAGAGAGCATTTTCAGTGGCAGGGCCAGGAATTCTCCGACTCCAGGAAAAGGCTTCGTACCTTCCTTAAGCTTCCCCAGCACAGGCCTTTAGCTATCCCTCCAGTGTTAGATGTATTGGATGATGTGTACTCAGATTCGAGTGCTTCTCCAGATTCTCTCCCTCCTGCTCCTGTTAAGCCAGACAGATACTACAGGGTTCCTGAAACTCATAAACATTTTTTTAAGGCCCATTCTGTTGATCTAGAAACTATTTCCAAGGGGCCCAAAGGAGTAGCCACCTACATGGCCAAAAATCCTTTGCCCGCAGACAGGGAATCTAGGGCCCTGGAGTGGTGGGGCAAAAAAGTTTATACCTCAACCACCCTTGCCATGAGGGCCCTTAACTGCCTTTTTCATATGTTTCAGTATCAGGATTTCTTGATGGATGATTTGCAGAAAAAGTTAGCCTCTCCTGAGCCTTTAGATAAGAAGGCCTTGCAGGATTTGGTTCATAATACACACAAGGTTAGCAATCATTTTCTTCAGTGTGGTTATGATGCATTGGAAGCTTCATGTAGGGCAGCTATGACAGGGGCCGTCATACGTAGACATGCATGGCTGAAAGAACAGGCATTGCCAGATCATGTTAAAGTAAAGCTTCTAGATGCACCTCTGGAAAAACATAAACTATTTGGTGATAATGCTCAGGATGTGTTGAAATCAATTGAGGAGAAGGCTAAATCAGTACAGACAGTCAAAGATTTCCTCCAGGTTCAGCCACCGAGGTTCAGCAGGAATTGGCCTTCAAAGAATTGGTCCTTTCCAGACTCTGACAAGTTTCAAAGGGGAAAGAACAGGCGTGCCCGAGGGAGAGGGCAATACCGAGGCTCCTACAGGGGACGCCAATGGCAACCAACTAATCAGAGAAGTGAAGCAGGGATTTCCACTGCTACCCAGGGACAATCACAATGACTTGACTTTGACACCGCCGACCAAGGCTCAAAGAGAAGCACCTTTAGGCGGAAAATTATCCTTATTTTCAAAAAATTGGCACATTTTAACAAGGGACAAATGGATTCTGGACATAATAGACCAAGGCTACAGGTTCCACTTCCATACTTTACCAACAAGACAAGGCATGCCAAACCTGCCACAAAATCAAAGAGCAGAGGCATTCGTACAAGTTTCAAAGCTGTTACAAATCAAAGCAATAGAAAAGGTTCCTCCTCAGGAACAAGGCCAGGGATTCTACTCAAGACTGTTCCTTGTTCCAAGAAAAGAAAATCAATGGAGACCTATACTGGACTTGTCCGCTCTAAACACTTTTCTCATTGTACCAAAATTCAAAATGCTGACGCTGCAGCAACTCCTTCCCATGCTGGGCAAGGGGTCTTGGCTGGTTACTCTGGACCTCAAGGAGGCATACCTGCATGTCCTTATCAAACACAGTTGCAGAAGATACCTCAGATTTCTTGCAGGAACAGAGCACTGTCAATTCTCAGCATTGCCCTTTGGCTTATCTACTGCGCCCAGAGTGTTCACGAAATGCCTGGCATCAGTAATTGCACACTGCAGACTCCAGGGGATACAAATATACCCTTACCTGGACGACTGCCTTATACAAGCGGACAGCAAGCAAGCCTTGACAAAAGACTTGAATTATGTCATTCACTTACTACAGGCTCTGGGATACACAGTCAACATTCAAAAATCAAGGCTACTGCCATCCCAACAAATAATTTTTCTAGGAGCCAAACTAGACACAAAATCTCAAATGGCTTACCTCACAGAAGAGAAGCAAGAACAATTACCAGATTACTTCAAAAGCCTAGCAAAGCTCACCCACATGACTGCAAGGAAATTCCTGCAGGCCCTGGGTTACATGGCATCTTGCATTCTATTGATTCCACTGGCAAGACTACACATGAGAAAACTACAATGGTACCTAAAAAAGTTATGGTCTCAACACAGCCACAACTTAGAAGAAATTATCCCACTCATCCCATGTCTACAAAGGGAATTTTTGTGGTGGGCCCAAGCAAGCCAGTTAAACAAAGGTATGCCTTTCGACAAACCTCAGACAAGCCAAACCATTACAACAGATGCCTCAGACCATGGATGGGGGGGCGCACATGGAGGGCAGATGCATTCAAGGGCAATGGACCCTCCGGGAAGTGCAGCTACACATCAATCAAAAAGAGATGTTAGCAGTAATTCATGCAGTCGAGGCCTTTGGAAAATATCTTCAACAAGGTCAACTGCTAATAAAGACGGACAACACCACTGTCATGTGGTATATAAACAAGCAGGGAGGTACCCATTCTTACCCCCTCTGCAGACTAACAATGACTCTTTGGGAAAAATCCCTGAAACTGAACATACAGCTGCAATCCCAGTTTGTTCCGGGCAAGGACAATGTTCTGGCGGACAGTCCAAGCAGAAACATCCTGGACCCACACGAATGGATGCTGCATCCAGACATTTTTGCACAAATAACTCAGGCATGGGGGAGGCCGGACATAGATCTCTTTGCCTCACACCTCAATCATCATCTGAAAAAGTTCTGCTCGAGGACACTCCATCCACAAGCCTGGTGAATGGATGCTCTCTCCTTCAGCTGGAACTCTCTAACAATCTATGCATTCCCACCTCTACCATTAATGACCAAGGTGCTTCTGAAGATCAAAGCAGATCAACTGAAAGGCATCTTAATAGCTCCAGATTGGCCAAGACAGCACTGGTATCCATTACTAAGGAGCATATCTTGCACCAAGCCGTGGCCACTGCCTCAATGGCCTCTACTTTTGACCCAGCACAATTACAGGACGGTTCATCCCAACCTGCAAACTCTGCAGCTGACAACTTGGAGGATTCCATGAATTCTCCCCATATGTCTCTCTCCAAGGAAGTTCAACAGATCTTATTGGAAGCACGCAGACCTTCCACCAGAAAGACTTATTCAGCTAAATGGAAGAGATTCACCATCTGGAATACCAACAAGGGTCAGAATGCATCAGTATTAAGCATCCCACAGATACTAGAATACTTGGCAGAAATGCTGCATAACGGATTTTCCTATTCTTCCATAAAAATACACGCTTCAGCAATTTCAGCAAAGTACAACACTGATCCACCTGTGTTTTCACATCCTTTGCTAAGACAATTTCTAAGAGCGATAAAGAATATCAAACCTCCCAGAAAACCACCAGTGCCTGCATGGGACCTCAACTTCGTGTTGGAAAAATTAACTCTTCCACCTTTTGAGCCAGCAGCATCTTCAGAATTGCAATTTCTTTCTTGGAAAACAGTTTTCCTGTTGGCAATTACCTCAGCAAGAAGAGTTTCGGAGATACAAGCCCTCATGGCAGTACCTCCATTTCTCATTTTTCATCAGGACAGAGTTTAAGAACCAATCCCTCTTTTATGCCAAAAGTGATATCCAGGGTGTCTCTAAATCAAGCAATTCACCTGCCTACCTTCTTCCCCAATCCTCAAAATAAAGGGGAAAAGTTGCTACACACTTTGGACATATACAGACAACTACGCTACTACTTGGGCAGAACAAAGGCCAACAGAAAGTCTGAACAGCTATTTGTAGCATACGCTGCTGGAGTGCAAGGAAAGGCAATTTCCAAACAAACAATTTCAAAATGGATTGGTCATTGCATCAGATTCTGTTATTCTTTCCATGGAAAGGGTGTGCCAGCCAATATTAGGCCACACTCCACCAGAGCTACAGCCACCTCCACAGCCTTTCTAAGAGGGGTGGCTACAAAGGACATTCTAGAAGCTGCTACATTGAGCTCCGTGCATACATTTTCCAAGCACTACAACCTGCCTTTATATTCCAGATCCCGAGCAGGCTTTGCTTCGGCAGTCCTGCAGGGCATTTTAGCTACACCATCCCTATCTTAGAGCCTACCACCCCCAGCTTGGCTATGGTATTCAACCCATATGTAAGGACTGCAGTTGCATTCTTGAAGGACATAGTACAGTTTTGTACCTACCATAAATGTAGATGTCCGATAGATAAGCAACTGCAGTCAGGTTTTCCCTCCCTCCTACCCCTCTGTATTTTGGGTCCACTTCCCTCCTTTATAATTAGCTGGGGAGATCTGTTATGGTGTATCTGTTTATTACTGTTGTGTATGTCTGGAATTTTTCATCCAGTTTTAAATTTAGCCTTCCTTGGAGGGCACCTGGCATCTGGGGCAAGAAACACTGAGGAAGATGGCGTCGGCTGATGCTTTTATACCCCAGCCACTCTGACATCGGGGAGGAGGTGACATCAGCCGACGCCGGACCCAGACTTTGGAATCCGGCCGACCGAGGGCTGCCTGAGGCAGGACAACCCATATGTAAGGACTGCAGTTGCATATCTATCGGACATCTACATTTATGGTAGGTACTAAACTGTACTTTTTGTCATACTGCTGGATCAAGGCAGAATTGGACTTTATGTGGTATCTGTTGTTCTTTCTGGCAGTGAAGGGTTTAGGAGGTCATGACCTTGTGAGCCTTTGTGAGGACAGAGTAGAAAGTCTAGGCTGAGACCTGCCTGCAACGTCTTTATTTATTTGCAGCCACAGTCTTCATGCTGCCGTTTGAGTGCCTGAGAATTTGGTTGTTGCATTGGATGCTGAGGTGTCAGTGGGTTCACAATTCTCACTCGCTAATGGAGCTTCTGATTTTAGACCGTCTTTGCCAGGCCACAATACAGTGATAAGATGATCAGCTTTAATAATTGGCTTAAATTCTGGTGTCATTCAAAGGGGATCCAATGTCTGTCTGCCTGAGATGACATGCTGGACAAGCCACGCTGCTTCGCAAGGGACGGCTTGCACCTGTCACCCCTGGGCTTCCGGATATTGGCAAAGGCTCTTGCCACCCCCATAGTGCCTTTTTTAGGCAAGGCTCAAATTCTAAACCTACCACCCTAGAACACAAAAAGGAAAAAACTAAGGGTAATGCTGCTCAATGCCAGAAGTCTCAATCTCAAGATGCACGCACTCGAGGCCCTTCTCAGTATGGAGAACATTGATGTCTGTGCTGTGACAGAAACCTGGTTCAAGGCTCCTGAGAGCACCCCAGCACTATCAGGTTTCACCTGATATCATGCTCCGCCCCAAAATCCGGACAACACCAAAGGAGGGTGTCCATATTCATAAAGGACACCCACACCTCTAGGGTGGTGGCAACGCACAATGCATCGGAGACCATCCAGGTGCAATTAACCATAGGCAAGACTGCTCTGCAATTTGTAGCATGTTACAGGCCACCCTCTCAAACTCAGGAACCTCACATGGCCTTCCTGAAAACACTGGAGGGAATAAATGTATCTCCAAACACCATCATACTAGGTGACTTCAACTACCCTAATATAGACTGGGAACACTACTCAAGCCCAAACACTCTAGCCCAAAGGTTCCTGGAGTTCATAAACTCACATGCCATGGAACAACTAGTCACCATCCCCACAAGAGGAGAAAACATACTTGATCTCATCATCACGAACATGGGATCACAATGTTCAACACCGGAAGTATACCCCTCACTGGTGAGATCAGATCATAACTAATCTCGCTGGAGGTCCTCATCCCGCCCCCACCTGAAATAAAAAAGACCACAGTGAAAAACTTCTCAAAAGCCGACTTCACACTTCTAAAAACTAGTGTGGTCTCCTTTAAGGCCCCATGAGCCAGTGGTAAACATTACTCAAACCGCTGAATCACTTACAGATGCCTTCTACCAGCACCTACAGGACTGCATGGATCAGGCAATCCCAAACAAAACTAAGACTCTTTGTACCAAAGGCAAGCGTCCAGTCTGGTGGACCCCAGCCATAAACAAGCTCTACAACAAAAGGAGGAAGCTACTACAAGATAGAGCAAAATCCTTGAAAGGTAAGACACCTTTGATCATTATAAGTAAAAAACTAAGAGCTCTCATAAAATCATCCAAGGCAAATTTTGAGAAAAAAATCGCCAAGGACACAAAAGACAATCATAAGGCCTTCTTTAGCTATATTAGAAACCTAGGAGGAAACTCCCAGATATGCTCAGAATTAGTTCAAAATGATGTGAAGATTACTGAACCTACACACATTGCCAACATACTGGCTGACAGGTTCAGTGCAAACTTCTCCTCCCCAAAAGGAGAGATATCTATACCAGAGGATTGTAGCCCCCCAAACATCTCCAACGCCCAGGTGAGAACTGCTGTCTCCAAGGCAAAAAACACAGCATCCATGGGAACGGATGGTGTCCCCGGCTGTGTGCTTCACGAACTCAATGAGGAATTAAACCCGCAGTTAGGACAGCTGTTTAATCTTAGCATCACCTCAGGATATGTACCCAAGGAGTGGCGCACGGCGACTGTGGTCCCACTTCACAAGGGCAGTGCCTCCACCGACGCTGGAAATTACCGTCCCATTAGCTTGACAAGCCTTATCTGCAAAGCCATGGAGAGGATCATAATGGAACTCATAAATAAAGACATAGGGAACTTGCAGACTTTGGATCCAACCCAGTTTGGCTTTGTCAAAGGCAGATCATGCCTTTTAAACTTGGTTGACTTTTTCGGAACAGTCACCAAGGCCATTGATGAGGGAAAGGCAGTCCATACAGCCTACCTCGACCTGGCAAAGGCCTTCGACACAATACCCCACTCAGGTATCATCGAAAAACTCATCAGCTTGAATGTAAACCCATACATCACAAGCTGGGTTGCAAACTGGCTAAGTGACAGAATCCACAGGGTCAGAGTTGCTGGAGCCATGTCAGACTCAAAGCCTGTCACAAGTGGTGTCCCACAGGGCTCAGTCCTGGGTCCACTCTTGTTTGGCATCTACTTTTCTGAATTACAAGCAAACACAGGAGGGTTATGGCTGACAAAGTTTGCAGATGACTGCAAACTGGGCGCCATAGTCGAAAACACTTCTGACACAGATATCCTTCAGAAGGGCCTCACAGAAATGGATAACTGGTGCCAGAGCCATGGCCTAAAATTAAACGCCAAGAAATGCATAGTCATACCCTTCGGAAAAAACAAGGTTACCCCTAGCTACCATATAGGCGGCAATCCACTGAGCACAGAAGAAGTCATCAGGGACCTGGGGACCCAGGTTGACACTAGCCTTTCGTTTGACACTCATGTTGCTAAAGTAGTCAGGAAAAGCTTCTACATTGCCCACCTGATCATGAAGGGATTCACATCTAGATCAAGGGAGGTCATCGTCCCCCTGTACTCATCACTCATTAGACCTATGATTGAGTACAATGCCCCATTCGGAATGTATCTGACCCGACACCTGCAGCAGCTGGAAAGGCCCCAAAAGTTCCTTACCAAAAGGATAAAGGGTCTCAAAAATATGTCTTATGCTGCCCGACTGAAAGAACTCCAGCTCTATTCAGTCTCATACCGCTTGCTCAGAGGTGACCTGTGCCTGACATATAAGGCCATGTCAAACCCAGATTTGATGAATATGCTTCACCTCAAAAAATCTAGATCCCTCAGAACCACAAGGCCGGGAGACTTAAACCTTGACACGGTTATTAATAGAACGTGCTGGAGGGACAGATTCATCACCCAGAGACTCCCTATGCTGTGGAACAAAATCCCTGTACATGTGAGGCAGAGCACCTCGCTGGCCTTATTCAAGAGGAATCTTGACCAATGGATGGGAGATCGCAGATATACCCCAGGGATTACTTCAGTGTCACTGCTTGACAGAGGCACAGCAAAATAATAGGCATAGTTTTATTCAAACTAAAGGGGTGGCGAAAGCCACATAACTATGGGCTAGGCTTATAAATGCCCTTGGGCAGATAGCCTAGTATGAACCTATGAAGTAGTTTTTTTCTTACCACTCTCAGGGTTGGCCTCCCCTTCCTGCAGCAGAAACCATCACAGATCCTGATAACAGATACTACACCATGTGACTAGGGAGCCTATTTCAACTCCTCCATGGCTCAAGGCAATGTGCAACCCAAAGGAAAGAGTCACTGCATGCTCCATTTTGAGCTTTGGGCAGTTTTTCTTTCCATCAAAGCTCTGGAGGTGAAACTAAGAATAGAGACTGTTCTGCTCTGATACTTCATGTAGTTTAGAGTATGGTAGATACACTAGCAATGCTCCTCAGAGAGAGATTGTCGGCATCTGGTTATGAGCCTTCAACGGGCATAATACTTTTACAGCAGTTGATGTTCCATGAGGCATTATGATGATGGCAGCATTCTTCAGCTTATCCTCTTCTGAAACTGAGGATTTGTGAGTGGTGTTTGGTCAGTGCAGGGAGCTGGGAACCTAGAAGACTGACCTGTTCACCTGTTTGAGAGAAAATGGTCCACCTCCTGTTTTACTGTGTGTGGCATAGTCTTTCTCCTGTAAGAGTGAAGATTCCCCTATCCCTTTCCTCCATAATTCAGCTTATCATTATCCTCTTTTCCCATGGGCTCAGGATTTCATATAAACTGTTGCTACTTCTCTCGATTCAGATCATTGTCCTACCTTCTTCAACAGTCTGGATGTTGCTTATTTAGTCCTCCATTTCCTTTAAAGGTATGCATTCAAATCCTTATTGCAAAATTCAGAGAAAAAAGACCAAAGCTTAATCTCAACACCTCATGGTGGTTGGGAATGATGTTCTTTCAGGTTTCTGACACTGCAGGAAGCCATCTCATTGTAAGCCAAGGAAGCTCACCCTGATTGTGATGATATCTGGCTACAGTTCACTATGTAGCCATTGGCTTAGATCCCTTGATTCTGGATCAGTCTTAGGGAATCTTGGAAGTAATTGAAATCACCAAGAAGCCTTCCGTTTGTCAAACTTATTCTGCTAATTCGAAGAGGTCCTGTAGGTTCATAGGATCATTAAACAAGGTCGAGACCTATAAGCCATTGTTATGGTACAGTTAAAATAAACATAAATAACGTTGATTTTCCTGTTAGTCTCGAGTCAAGAATAACACTTCAGGATGTGTATATCTTGTTTATTTTAAATCAGTCAGATCACAGCGCTGGGAGACTGCCTTTACAAAGTTTTTAAATCAGTCCCACCAAGCAGCAAAAATATACAGTTTATATACTATTTCCTATCAGTTACATGCATGCAGAATTTTGACATTTCATATTAGTTAACAAATAGGGTCTCTGCAGGCCCTTGTGCTTCTCGCTTAGTGCTGCACGTGAACACTTTGCTTTTTAGTAACAATAAACACGTCACCTAGCCTAGCAACCTGTCTTGTTTTTCGACCTTGTATCTTTTAGTACCAGTACATCCTATCTTCCCAGCATTCATTGTAACTACCCATCCCAAGCCTGAGGAGGTCAGAGCTCACATAAAGCAAAATCTGTTTCACATTGTTTCTTTTTCTCCCTTTATGAGCATTCCAGAACCAGGCTCTATTGATCACAGTAATATCCCTTAACCCCTTCAGCACTTTTTTTTACCTTCAGTCATCTGTTAATACACCTATAGCTTAATATTAGAATGCAGTTGTAAAACACTTAAAAACTACCACTTGGGTATCTGTGGTTTGCATAATTATGCATCTATGCTACTTATTGTTTTTAACATAAGGAATTTATGAACATTTTGTTTAACTCATTTGTGAAGAAACTGTAAGTTAATATGCATTTTGTGAAGAATAATCATGAGAAATACATTTTTTCCTAACAAAGCACCTCTTGACACTACCAGTGTCATACAATACAGAATTATATTTTGATTTTTTTTAATCTGATAAAATACGCTTCAGCATCATAATATTTATTATCTGCAGTGATTGAATTTTCATTTACCTAAAGTTTATTATCAGGTACAAGTGACATTTTACGTACAGGTGAGAGTAAGCATTTTGTGATTGCAGCCTTTAGAACAAAAAATATTAAAACAACTAAAAGTATAGTACCAATTACTGTAATAATACTTTGTAATATTCTAGTTTTCAGGTGATCAAATACACTGCCCAACCATCCAAAAAGTGTCCATTATTTAGAGGTGTTGTTCAAAGTTTTGGCCATTTGCTTCATGAAATCCGCCAACTTTTCATGTGCATTATGATAGTCACTAATATAAGAACAACAATGACTTCCTATGAGGGCATGACCCCCCCCCCCTTTTGCAGCAAGCATTATATTAAGTGCCAGTCGATTTTGTAATACCACAGTTTGCATTTTAGTAATTTTTCAATTTGCCATCCTGATCTGATGTGAAAAAGAAGTTAGGTACTCACCATAACGTTCCATGTTTGTTGTCCATAATCTCGCCTTCATTCTTGCTGGTTGGGTTTGGAACCGTGCATCATTCCGACTCGACCTTATACTAAAGTTCAAGAGCTTTCACTGGCTCGAGGCTGTACCCTATCCCATGATGCCTGGCAACAGTTACCCATATCTTGTTTGTAAATACTAATCACTAGAACTTGTATAACCAAAAAGGTAAACATAATAATCCTTAGCTCATGTCTCATGAAGCAAGAAGGGAATCAGAGAACCTTATGACCAACTCAAAATATTCCTCTAGATCCTCCAGGATGGGGGAAGGAAGGTGGGATGCAAGAATGAAGGTGATATTATGGACAAGAAACCTGGAACGTTATGGCGAGTACATAACTTCTTTGTTATATTGTCCCATCTCACCTTCAATCTTGCTGGTTGGGACAGTGTCCCCAGCACCTTCTTTCTTGGGTGGCTCAAGGGAATAAACTCTTAAGAACAGTGAAACCAAAGGAAGCCCTGTTCTGGGAGGCCACATCTACTTTATAATGAGTGATAAAGGTATGAGGATTGACCCCATGTGGCTGCAGCATACATTGAATGCAAAGGTAGTCTGACTTGAAAGGCGGTCAAAGTTGACATAGCTCTAGTCGAGTGACCTCGAATTTTTCCTGGCAATTGCTTATGCTGAGAACTATATGCAAAAGTAATGGTGTCTATAAGCCATTTAGTATGTTATACAGGTGCCCCAGATTCGTTCCATTAGTATGTCTTCGGAGAACGAATCCAGGGCACCTGTACAACTGAATGAGGATGATGGAAGGACTGAAGGGTCGATTGGAAAGTTAACTGCGCTCATCATGCAGCTAATGCAATGAGTTGATGGGCTGTATGAGCGAATTAAAGCTCCAACTTTGAATTCTGGTAACGGTGGTGCTGCTATGTTCAGGGAGACTACCGAATTTGATTTCAACGTTACGCCTGCTTGTTTGGGGAATCATAACCCCCCTGCTCATAATGCTAGCTTTGGATTTGACCAGCGTGCTCAAACGGATGTTCAGGGAAACCAAGGAGCACGCACGCACAGTGTGGGACTAAATCAAGGTTACAACAATGGCTTTAGAAGGGAAGTGCCTGTACTAAATGAATGGCTACAGTCAGCGTTCACATTTTCCGATGCACAAACACAAGGTACTAATAACATAGAACAGAAACTTAA
This sequence comes from Protopterus annectens, assembly GCF_019279795.1. Classification (NCBI taxonomy): domain Eukaryota; kingdom Metazoa; phylum Chordata; order Ceratodontiformes; family Protopteridae; genus Protopterus; species Protopterus annectens. The sequence continues at coordinate 953,405,738 of NC_056747.1, forward strand.
TGAATTTGATAGTAAGTTAATAAAATGCAAAAAATTGCAATTGGAAAACGCTTATTTGAAAGAATGTACAAAACGGAACATTATTCCTAAAGGTTTGCGATTTTGGCGTTATCCTACTGGTTTAGTTAACAACTCGCCATTACACATGGAGTTGATGCAATTATTTGACAGGAGTGGAAAAGAACTTTTAAATATCATGATTAAATATAACCAAACTGATATAGAAATGCTCATGAACGAGTTAAGTGTTTTAGATAAGGATATAAGAAAAGATACTACTTATGAAGGTATGCAATATGAAATGTTACGTATCTACAGTAGTATAGATCAGCAGATTTTTAAACTAAAGACTAGTAAAATGCAGAAACTTGAGAGAGATTTAAAACAGTATGCAAATAGTATAGCATACTCTAAGCCTCCTGCTGGTCAAAGGAGATATAGGGAAAATAATAACATGGACAGTTTCAACAATGCAACTTGCCAAGGGCTACTGTACAACAGACTAATTCTCTCTATGATCAAGAATTTCCCGAATTGAGGAGATCTGAGAGAATAAGACACAAAAGTAATCCCCAGCATTTTTACAATCAAGCTGCGGGGTTTCAAGGGGCCAAGCCAAAAAAACAAACAATGGAGGACTTAAATAATCGCCCAGTTTCCACTGTTGATTTATGTGGTAGGCATGATGTGCAACAAACTGTTAATACATTATGTGAGCACAATGAACATGTAGTAGTTAATACCAGAGGAGATTTTAAGGTGTACAATTTTTCAGAAGTGCATATAGACGACAAAGTAGCAGATCTATTAGCTAAAGGAACAACTTTTGTTCCAACTAGGACCTTTGATTTTACCAGTACTATGATTGATATAAAAATGTTTTTAAGGAAGATTCATTTCAGTTTTTTATATCAAGATAGTATATATAATGTTAATAATAAGTTCAACATAAGCAGCATATATAATCCCCTTTACTCCCTAAATTAATCACATATGAAAAAATGTGTGAATATGAAATGTTAAGTTGTCAATCTCGCCTTCATTCTTGCTGGATGGGTTCGGAGCCGATCCTTGGCTCCGACTCGGCTTATACCAAAGCTCGAGAGCTATTTTTACCGGCTCGAGGTAATCCTGTATCCCACAATGCTAGGCACTAACTACCCAGATCTCGTTTGCCGCTTAGCTGCGAGGTTGCGTTTTTGCCAGCTCTCTGGTAAAATTCTTTTCAGAAGCAGTTTTTTGGTAAGGTTTTTCCTTTTTATTTTCAGGGTTAGTGTACGTTTATTTCCCCTTTACCCGTTTAGAGTAACCCGCCTTATATAGTCCCCTTTTGGGTCTGTTTTGTCTATCCCCTCGGTTCTAACCGTTCCCCTCATATTATCAGGCCTTTGGGCCACGTTTGTACTCTAGTTTTTGTCTTCAGTTAAAGTGTCAGTTTAATTATTTTAATCTTAGTCTTTGGTGTGGTGAAGTGACTGGACTAAGTTTTCTTTAGTGTGGTGTGTGTGTGTGTGTGTGTGTGTGTGTGTGTGTGTGTGTGTGTGTGTGTGTGTGTGTGTGTGTGTGTGTGTGTTTGGGTGTGTTTTTCCACAAGATGTCTAAGGAGTCCAAGGTCTCAGGCTTCAAGAAGTGTGACTCGTGCTGTCAGAAAATGTCTCTGACAGACGGTCACACTTCTTGTGTTTATTGCCTAGGCCCTCTGCACCTGCAGGACTCTTGTTCTGTCTGCCATGCATTCAGTCCAAGAGTCCTGCAGGAATGCAGAAACAAGTTGATTTTGTGAGGCTTGTTGAAGCCCGAAGGTTCCCCGCCAAGTCCTCATCGGGAAAACCTTCCAAGCCCACTGAATCGTCGGCTCCGAGTACAGAGCCTCCGACCAGTGGCGCTACTTCTGTTTCTGCATCGGCTCCGGCTGGAGCCGAGGCTTCAAGAACTCAGTCGGCTCCGATAGTTATGTCGGAACCATCTTCGAGTCGTAAGCACTCCAGGTCCCCTTCTTTGGAGTCGGTCCATTCGGCTCCGAGATCTCCTTTGCTTTCGGAGCGCAGCCATCGGTCCCATTCCTCTCGGTCTTCCAGGCTTTCGGACCATGACCTCGAGAGGGTGGTTAGCAGACTCCTTAAGTCGCAGGCACTGGCCCAGATGCTTCATAGCCCTTCTCAACAGACAGTGGCTATCCCCATTCCATCGTCGATTCCTCCTCCGACTCTTCCTCTGAGTTCGGAGCCGGAGTTTGTGGGAGCCGGGACCGTCGACACGTCGTAGCCGATACCACCCATTTCGGCTCCATCGTCGGCTCCGATTTCTTCCTTGGTGCCATCCTTGGAGGGATCCGGGCGAGGGGGCGAGTGGCATCGGACCCTTGTCCGACCCCGTTCTCCCTCTCGGAGCCTCGGCGCAGGTGAGTTCGGCTCCGACATCGGCCTCGGAGCCATCCCTCTTGGTGCCGGGAGTGGTCCTTATCTCTTCGGAGCGGGGACCTTCTTCCTTGCCTTATAGGGGTGCTTTCGAGGTCATGAGGAGTGTGCTGGCCCCTGTGCCTGCTCCTCGGTTGGCTCCCTCAGCTCCTCCCACTGTAGTGCCTGCTACGGTCTCTACCCATCCTCTCGACCCTGACCACAAAGATCCTATGCTTCAGGTGCCCCCATTGGGAGCATCCTCCTCTTCTGAGGCCTCCCCTGATCCATCAGGGGAGCCCCCTCGGAAGAGGAAATGTAAGAGGAAGCATGTGGACTCCCCTGAGTCCATCACATCTGACACCGACTTGGATGAGTCGGAAGGGTTCCCATGATCCCCCTCTGAGGATGTCTCCTTTTCCGACATCCTTGAGATCCTCAAGCAGAGGGGAACTGGTCTACCCTCAGTCCTTCCCAGGACGAGTCGGTCTACCTAGAGGCGTTTGGTTCTCGCCCTTCCACCTCCTGGGTGTCTCCGCCCTTTGACCCCCTTATGGAAGTGGTGGCCAGGAAGGCATGGACGGCCCCTGACTCGATGGAACCTATCCCACGGAGGCCTTCAAAATTTATCACAGCCTTTTCTGATAAACAGTTTTTGACCAAGGGTGTCCCTGTTGATGCCATGGTGGTGGCAGCAGCCACTAAGAAGGAACTGGCCGATCCTTCTGTACCTGTCCATCCTCCTAATAAGGATTCTAGGACCATGGATAGGTACAGCAAGCAGATGTTTTCTTCAGCGACCTTTACCATGCGGTCGCTGAATTACTTATGTCATTTCACCCGCCTTCAAAGAGACTTGCTCAAAAAAATGGGTGATACCCTACAGGATCCAACAGCTGCGGGGTCTGAGGACAAAATCAACTCCCAGCTGGCAACCCTAAACTCGATTGTTAACTCCTCCATGCGGCTTATTTCTTATGCAGCCGATGGAGCAAGTAGGGCTGCAGGCACAGGCGTGGCCTTAAGACGTCACGCCTGGATGCGGCTTTGTAACTTTGCTGACCCCTTTAAGGCGTCCTTCACCAACTCTCCCTTTGATGGTTCGGTGTTTTGGACCTCAGGTGAAGGATACTTTGACCAGATGCGAACAAGAAGGCAAGACTCTCTCTGCCGTGGGAGTCCGTTTTTCCACCCCATCTAGACCATACCCTAAAGATCAGAAAGGTGGAAAAATGTGGTTCCGCAAACCACAGGGAGTCGCGCCGGACGCACGAGATGAGTTCCCCTCTAGAGGTGAGGGGGGGGCAATAACAGACGCCGCCCCAGGGGCAGAGGGGGTCCGCAGAATCAGGGTAGCAGAGAAGCTGTCTCTGGCCAACCCTCCCAGCATCCCTGAGAAGCTGCCCAACTGTCCCACCTTCGGAGGCAGTCGGGGGAAGATTATCACTGTACCCAAAAGCCTGGCTTTCCCTCACCAAAGACAAATGGGTACGGTCGATCATATCCAAGGGTTACAAAATTCCCTTTGTCCGCACCCCAAAACAGCCAAAAAGGCCCCTTCCAGATGTTCCACCCAGTCTAAGGGAACAAGCAGTATTAGAAATCTCAAAACTGCTAAGAAAAAGGGCCATCCAACCAGTCCCAGCAAGGATCCGGAATCTACTCCAAGTTCTTTTTGGTACCAAAAAAGACAGGGGACTGGAGACCAATTTTGGATCTCAGCAGACTAAACAAGTCTGTTCAAAGAACGAAGTTCCGGATGGTCACGCTACAGTCCATTCTACCCTTTTTGGGCCAGGACCATTGGATGTGCTCTATAGACCTTCAGGATGCGTACTACCACATCAAAATGCACAGATGCTCCAGGAGGTTTCTCCGCTTCCGGCTGGGGGCCAGTCACTACCAATTCAGGGCCCTGCCCTTTGGTCTCACTACAGCCCCCCCCCGAATGTTCACCAAATGTATGGCAGTGGTTACGGCTCATCTGAGGCGTCAAGGATTCCAGGTGTTTCCATATCTGGACGACTGGCTCCTTACCGCCACCACCAGGTGTCAACTTATTCAGTCCAGAGATTACACCATTCAGATTTGCGAAGAGCTAGGTATCTCCATAAATTTCGAAAAGTCTGCTTTGTCGCCTTGTCAGTCTATTACCTTCATAGGCGCCATGTTAGACACAGTCGAACTATCTGTAAAACTAACGGCACAAAGAGTCTCAGATATTCGCGAACATGTTCATATCCTTCTTCAGAACAACAAAATCCAGGCCAAGTTTGTACTAAAAACTCTAGGTCTCATGGCGGCTGCCATTACGTTACTTCCCTTAGCTCGCTTCCACATGCGACTCCTTCAGTGGATGCTCTTCTCTCAGTGGTCCTTCCAGCAGCTTCTGATGTCACACAACATTTTAATAGCCCAGGCATGCAAGAAACACCTGTCTTGGTGGATGGTCTCCCTTCAAGTGATTCATGGCAGACCCTTTGTCCCCCCCCCCCCCGGTTGCTACAGTGACAACGGATGCCTCCCTGATCGGGTGGGGTGGGGGCATTTTCAGGGCAGGACAGTCCAGGGCACTTGGCAACCTTTCGAATGCCACCTGCACATAAATGTCCTAGAGATGAGAGCAGTACTATTAGCACTGCAAGCCCTTCAGGACTCTCTTCCCATCGGGACGATTGCAGTTCAGACGGACAATATGTCCGTAGTGTGGTACATCAACAAGCAGGGCGGAACCAAGTCCTATCCCTTATGTCGAGAAGCACTCAGACTTTGGCAGTGGGCGATCTCCTCTCAGTGGTTTCTGATAGCAACGTATATCCCCGGGAAGTCCAACGTCATAGCGGACAGGCTGAGCAGAGCCATTCTCATGCCACACGAGTGGTCTCTCAAGCAGTCAGTAGTGGAGGAAATTTTCAGAAAATGGGGTCAGCCTTGCTGCGATCTTTTCGCTACACCCCAGAACAGAAAGTGCCACGAATTTTTCACTCTCTTCCCTCTTCCCAGCCACCCCCCTAGAGACGCTCTAGTCTACGATTGGCCCCGGGGTCTCCTGTACGCTTTTCTCCCGTTTCCATTAATCACTCAGTTGATTCAGAAAGCTACCGCCTTGAGATCCACAATAATCCTCATTGCTCCGTACTGGCTTCGACAAATCTGGTTTCCGTTCCTGCATCGTTACCTCTTGGAGCAGCCCTGGCATCTGGACCCAGTTCCAGATCTCTTGACCCATCAGTCGGGCAAGCTGCACCAATCCCTCCCCTCTCTCAACCTCACAGCTTGGTTGCTCCACTTCCAACCTTAGCCAGGCTTCCCTTTATCTCCCATTCGGTACGTGACATCATTTTAGCTTCTCACAAATCTTCTACCAGGAGGATTTATGCCAGCAAATGGAAAAGTTTTTCCTTCTGGGCAAAATCTAGGAACATAGACCCATTCATGGCTCCTATCCAATCAGTCCTGGATTTTTTGGCCAAACTTTTTCAATCAGGATCTTCTTCGTCCACTATCAGAGTCCAGTTAGCAGCCATTTCAAATTTTCATGTTGGCCTGTCAGACTCCTCTATTATGTCTCATAAATTTTGTAAGGTCTTCCTTAAAGGTATCTTTTTACTTAAGCCCCCGGTCAGACTTTCCCCACCTTAGTGGGATTTGAATCTAGTTTTAACTTCCTTGATTCTCCCTCCCTTTGAACCTGCGGCTTCCTGTTCTTTGAAATTACTTTCATGGAAGACTTTGTTTCTCGTGGCCATAACCTCTGCGAGGAGAGTCTCAGAACTTCACGCCCTTTGCGTTCGTCCTCCTTATCTGGTTTTCCATAAAGATAGTGTCCCTCAGAACTAACCCCTCTTTTTTACCCAAGATATCTTCTGAGGCAAATCTAAACCAGACTATCGATCTCCCAGTTTTCTTCCCTAATTACTCCAACAGAGCAGAACAAAAGTTGCATTTCTTGGATGTTCACCGCCAACTCCGTTACTACCTGGATAGAACCAAGCAATTTAGGAAATCTGAGCAGCTCTTCCTATCTTATGCTGAAGGGAAGAAAGGCCTTCCAGTTTCCAAAGTAACCCTTTCTAGATGGTTGGCCTCTGTCATCACTTTCATCTATGAACTGAGGCGTCAAAAGCTTCCTTCAAAACCTAGAGCCCATTCAACTAGAGCCTTAGCTACGTCAATAGCCTTTCAGGACAGGTTGCCTTTAGATTCTATTTGTGCGGCAGCCACATGGGCCTCTCCCCATACCTTTATTTCTCATTACAAATTGGACATGGCCTCCAGAAGCCGAGCTAACTTTGGTTCCACCACCCTCAAGAGTCTGTTCCGATGAGCCACTCAGGGTTGAGGTGCTAGGGATGCAGTCCCATCCAGCAAGAATGAAGGAGAGATTGACAACTTAACATTGAGACGTTATGTACCTACCATAACGTTCCATGTTAGTTGTCTTCTTCTCGCCTTCTTTCTTGCGTCCTGCCCTCCAACCCCTTAGCCTGGACAGACCGATAGGATCCTACAGGCCATCTTTTTTGCCCAGTATGGTCTCCAGTGGTTATCCTTTTCTTGGGATGGCTATCTATATGGGTATGCCTCTCTCTTTGTTCTGGGGTCAGAACTGCTATAGTGTTAGCTATCAAACGAGATCTGGGTAGTTAGCGCCTAGCATTGTGGGATACAGGGTTACCTCGAGCCGGTAAAAATAGCTCTCGAGCTTTGGTATAAGCCGAGTTGGAGCCGAGGATCGGCTCCGAATCCATCCAGCAAGAAAGAAGGCGAGAAGAAGACAACTAACATGGAACCTTATGGTAGGTACATAACTTCTCATTATTGTTTATACACTCTAAATATGAAGGGGACACACATTCAGAATTTGGATAATAATGAACAAAAAATCTTGAATGTATTAAGGAATAATAAAATAAGAATTATGAAACCAGACAAAGGGGGTGGCCTGTAATTATGAATCAAGAAATGTATAATAATAAATTAAATCAAATCTTAGATGCAGATACATATACAGAAATTTCACTGAATTAATTGAATAATGCTTATAGAAAGATTTATGGGCAAATTAATGATATTTTTTTAGAAAGACGAATTAACATAGATTTATACAACTACTTGAACATTACTACTCCCAGAATACCAGTCTTTTTCGGCACCTCCAAAATACATAAAAGTATAGATAACCCACCCATGCGCCCATTAGTGGACGGTAGAGACTCAATCACTTCAGCATGTGCAAAATACATAGCCTGTGAATTAAAAAAGATCCTTGGAAAAGAAACACAAATCTGTAAAGATTCTTGGACCTTTTTGGAACACATGAATGATGGTTGAGTTCAATAATCATGACATCTTGCTCACCAGTGATGTATGTGATTTATATACCGTCATTCCTCAAACCATAGGGCTGGAATGAGTTAATGAAATGCTTATTTTCCATAATATGACACACAATTTAGTAAATTTAATAATGGAACTTTTAGAAACAGTATTAAGTAATAATTTTACATTTTTAATAATAAATATTTCTTACAGAAAAAAGGCATTGCTGTGGGGTCATCTTGCGGGGGAGCCTATGCGAATTTAGTTATGGCCTTCTGGGAGAGAAATTTTGTATTTAATAGTAGATTACATACTTTTATATAATCATGTCACAGATTCCAGGATGACATTAATATCATTTGGAAAGGTACATCAGATACATATATAAATACAATAACAGATTTTTTCAAATTTACATGGTATATCAACATGGAGTATATGAATTATTTGAATGTACACCTTATGAAAGATAATATTATTCAAGTTTATGTAGCCGTCATCCAGCGTAAAGAATCTTATTCTAACTGTTTTCTACATTATAGCAGTTGCCATCCAGAGCACCAAAAGAACTCTGTTGTTAAAGGGCAATTGGTAAGAGCAGCCCGGATGGTAACTAATGTAGATCAATTTGATGAAGAATTTAACTTCTTGCGCAATATGTTCCTCAACAGAGATTATCCAGAAGTATTAGTCGACACATTAATACAAGAAATTACTATTAAGAGAATGAATGGGCATTTTAAACCTATTTTAGATAAACAGAGTTTAGCACAAGATTCTAGGGATTCTTTCAACACAAATACTGTGAGTTTAAATAATGATGAAGTTAGTGTTTTAACAAGGAATAATGACTTTTCTAAAGCTTTAGTACTTTCTCACAAGATCACATTATTAGAGATATAATAGTGAATAAGTAGACTATTCTGCTCAAATATCCTCACTGTAGGAAACATAGTGAGAAACCTAGAATAGTCTATAGGAAAGGTAAAAGTTTCAAAGAAATATTAATGCATACCAATCATTTATCTGTTAACAGTAATATTGGTATGTGTAAATGTGGCTCTTGTCATTGTTGCCATAAAATAAATATAGGTGAATTATTTTACCTATGGAAGAGAAAGTTTAATTTACATAGTAATACAATTGTAAATCAAAAGCAGTTGTATATTTAGCTACATGCAATCCATGCTCAATGTTCTACATAGGGAAACAGAAAGACAGTTGTCCTGAAGAATTTATGAGCATGAATATGCCATTAAGAAAAACTGACTGAATAATGCATTAAGCAAAACATATCTGTGAATATAAAGATCACCCTTTTTTTTTTTTTTTATGGCTATTGACCATGTAGATATTGATGACAAAAGACCCTGGGGCTTGTATTTAGAGCTCAAAGAATTTAAGTGGCAAATAACACAAGCTGACATTTGGCCAGGAATAAATGAGCAGAGCTCAATAGCCCCAGTATTAAAACTAAAAGCATTACAGAGAAATAAAATTGGGTGATCTACACTATACTATATGTATCTTATCTTGTACTTCATTTAAGTATACATGTTTGCAGTGCCTGGTTCAAACTTCTGTTTTTGTATAAATATGAATATATACATTTTTTAGTTGGCCATATATAAGTATACATTTTTAAATGTACTTACCTGTGATAAGGTTTCAGATGCATTTTATATATATATATATATATATATATATATATATATATATATATATATATATATATATATATATATAATAGGTATTTATTTATGATAGTTTATTTATGATTTATAAAAATGTATCTGATATTGTTAATCCTCGTTCACTCCTTACGTATGGGTATCGGTTCCGAGCTCGGAACCCAGCCGGCCATTTTCCAAGCTCGCGTCAGCTTCAAACTCTCGAGCTAAACTCTTACCCACAACCCCCCTCTCCCTGTTACCTCAGATTTTGTTTGCCGCGTTGCCATCCGGTCGTGTCAAGCTACTTCTCTTGAGCTAAGTACAGTCAATTGTTGTTTAATTGCTTTACAAATTACTTTTCTGTCAGAAAAGTTGATATTTTATTGTCAATTACCCTATCGCATCTAGCTTTCATAATGTCCTCAGTTTTTTCTGTCCTTTCTTTCCCTTTTTACCGCAAGGTAATTTCTCCTTAGCATCATTGGTAATCCCTTTCCTTTTCTTTTTCATACCTTCAGGTACTCTCTTGTACCATTGTTGGTACTTTTCTATTTGTTAATATGGCAGATAAAAAGGGTAGTCCGGGGTTTAAGTTGTGTTCTGATTGTGGACACAAACTGCCTACTTCTGATGCACACTCTTTATGTGTTTATTGTTTAGGAGCTTCCCATTTATCTGTTGAACCACCTTCTACTATATGTGAAAACTTTTCTAATAGAACTTTGTTAGAAAGGAAAAATAAGCTGATACTGAAGGGACTTCTAAAATCTCCCTTTTCAGAGGCTACTTATGGGTCAGAGGTCTCAGCCCCTTCTAAAGCCCATAAAAAAATGGATGTTTCTACTAAGGCTAAATCCTTGCTTTCGTCCCCGGCTAGGGACTCTCACCAACCAAAATCTAAAAGGGCAAAAAATTTCAGCTCCGGAGCTCAGTCAGCCCCAGTGCTTTCAGTGCCCAGACCTTCGGCACTGAGGCCTTCAGCTCCATTAGTGATTTTGACTCCGTCCTCCCCGGCAGCCTTCTACATATCGGCACCGAGGGGCTCCTCGTTTCAGACCTTTACCACTGTATCGGCACTGACCGTTCAGTTGGCGCAGACCTTGACTGTGTCGGCTCTGAGATCTTCCTTGGAACCGAGGCCTTTATTACTGACTCCAGTTTTGTCTGTTCCATTTTCAGCACCGACAACCACTTCGGCACCGATCCCTGTGTCGGTGCACACAATGACATCGGCACTGATGACTTCTTTGGTGCAGACTACAGTAGTTCAGTCTTTCTCGGCACCGTTGTCCTCTGTGCGATCAGATGAGATAGGCACCGAGTCTGCCTCTTTTGTGGACAGGCCTGTTTCTCCCTCATTCTCGGTGAGGTCCACTAGAAGTCTTTTTGAACATGATGTGTTGCGTCTTGTGGACCAGGCATTCTTGGCCAGAGGTATTCCACCCCCCAGGAACTATCCTTCCTTGGGAGGTGATCACCCATCTCCAACGACACCTTCTTATTCTCCTTCTTCATTGCCTTTAAAGTCCATGGATATAGAACAGTCTTCCCCTTCTGTGGTTCCCTTTATTGATCTCACTAAGGAACCGCAGTTGCCTTCGTGGCAGGAAAGTTTTGCTACAACCCAGGATGTCAGCTGTGATATGCATAGCTTGCTGCTCCATAGCCATCCAGGGACTCCGAGTTGGCAGGCTGAGCCACTTAGGGGAGGAGTGCCTCCTGTCCTTGACATGCACTCCTCTCCGGGTGGACCAGCCTTTCAACTGATGGAGAAGGCTTCCAATGCTGCTGGCGATACCGGACTGTCTATACCTCTGTCCTCCTCTGGTACACTGGTTTCACAAGTCGCACCTAGCGGACACCGGGTGCAAAGGCCTCAGGACATATTCCCTCAGGAATCCCCTTTTCCGTTGTCTTCCCTAACTTCTCCCACTGAGGAGGTCCACCAGAAAAGTTTGTGTAAGAAGAAGCACATGGACTTCACAGAGGAGTCTCTCACTGAAGACACAGATTTTGATGAGGGGGAAGGATCCCCTCGGTCACTCTCTGAGCTATCCTTTGGTGATATCCTTGAAATCCTGAAACAGAGAGGTGACTGGCAGCCCTCTAATCCGACCCCTGAGGAATCGGTGTTCCTGCAGGCTTTTCGCGCCCGGCCCCCTACCTCCTGTGTTACTCCACCTGCCGATGAACTTGTCAAGTTCATCATGCAGCGTGCTTGGAAGGCCCCTGATACTGTTGAAGCTATTCCCCGGAGGCCAAATAAGATCTTGTCCCCTCCTGCTTCAGATCCCCACTGGTCAAAAGGTCTTCCTGTAGATGCTTTAGTGGTGGCGGCCGCAACAAAAAAGGATCTGGTAGAAGAAGAAAGCCAGAGTGTCCATCTACTTAACAGAGAGTCCCGGGCCTTGGACAGCATAAGGAAGTGCACCTTTGCTTCAGCGACCTTTGCTATTAGGTCCCTGAATTATATGGCACATTTTACCATGCTTCAAAGGGATCTGGTTTCTGAGCTCTCTGAAACCTTGGCTGGTGCAGTGTCTGATGAGGTCCGTGACAAAGTGGCCTCTCAGCTGGCCACCATTGAGTCTATATCTAACTCCTTTATGCGATTGATATCTCACGCATCAGAAGGAGCAGCTAGAGCGGCGGGTTCAGCTGCGGTCTTGAGACAACACGCCTGGATGCACTTGTGCAATTTTGCTGAACCCTTTAAGTCTTCCTTTCTTAATGCCCCCATTGAGCCCTCCTCGTTGCTTGGGCCCAAAGTTAAAAACACACTGGCCAGATGTGAACAAGATGGTAAGACCCTTTCTGCCGTAGGTGTCTTATTCTTCCCCTCAACGTGCTTTCTCCCGAAACCAAAAGAGTGGGAAGATATGGTTCAAGAAATCTCAGGGTCCTTTCCGTGACACACAGGCCGAGTTCTCCCCCAGAGGCAGAGGGGGAAACTCACAGGGAAGACTCTCATTTCGGGGCAGAGGGGGACCGCGTAACCAGGGTTCTAGGGATTCTTTCCCTGGTCAATCCTACCAGCACTCCTGAGGAGAAACCCAACTCCTTTCCTCTAGAGGTGGTTGGGGGATGTTACTGATTCTTAGGTACAAAGGATCATAACCAGAGGTTATCATATCCACTTCGATCTTTGTCCCGTCCCTTCAAAGAAATCTTTCCGACGTTCCACCCAGTCAAAGGGAAGAAGCAGCACTAGAGATAGAAAAGCTGCTAAGAAAGAGAGTCATCCAAATAGTTCCCTCCAGACCAGATAGGATCCGGATTCTACTCAAGACTATTTTTGGTGCCAAAGAAAACCGGGGACTGGAGACCAATTTTGGATCTCAGTGTATTGAACAAGTTTGTGAGAGTACAAAAACTCCGGATGGTCACTATGCAGTCTATCCTCCCGCTTTTCGAAAAAGATGATTTGATGTGCTCTATAGATCTTCAAGATGCGTACTACCACATAAAGGTGGACAGGCCATCAAGAAGATTTCTGTGCTTCCATGCGGGAGCCAGTCACTACCAGTTCAGAGTACTGCCCTTCAGACTCTCTACAGCCCCCAGAGTGTTCACAAAGTGCATGTCAGTTGTCACAGCTCACTTGTGACTTCAAGGATTCCAGGTGTTTCCGTACCTAGACGACTGGCTCATTTCCACCCCCACCAGACATCTACTGGAAAAAGCCCTGGCATACTCTCTCCTCGCTGCTCAAAGGCTAGGCATAACCATAAACTGGCAGAAATCCAGTCTCACCCAATCTCAGTCGACAGAATTCATAGGGGTTATCTTGGACACAAAAAACTGCAGAGCTGCTATTCCAGAGCACAGAATTTTAAGGATAAAGCAACAACTAATTCCAATCCTTTCAAAGGAAAAATCCATGGCTCACTCGTTTCTACAGCTGTTGGGTTCCATGGCAGCCTCTATCATCATTGTTCCCCTGGCCAGGTTTCACATGAGGCTTTTACAATGGCTATTGCTCACCCAATGGTGTCCTTTTCAGCATCCTCTTTCAGCCATGATTCGAGTAACCCACAGGTGCCAACAGGGTTTAAATTGGTGGATGACACACAATGTCTCTCAATGGTCTTGCCCCTTTTCTCCCCAGCAACCCAAGGCCACAGTGACCACGGATGCCTCCCTGATGGGGTGGGGGGCTATGTCAGGGACACACAGTCCAAGGCACTTGGTCCCAACTGGAGGCCCATCTGCATATAAATGTTCTAGAGCTGAGGGCGGTGCTTCTAGCGTTGCAAGCATTCCATCCCCTGCTACCATCTGGGACAATTGCGATTCAATCAGACAGCATGGTGGTGGTCTGGTAGATCAACAAGCAAGGTGGAACCAAATCTTGTCCCCTATGTCGAGAGGCCATGAGGTTATAGCAATGGGCGATGGCTACTAACCATTTTCTTCTAGCAACGCACATTCCCGGGAGTTCCAACGTGATAGCAGACAGACTCAGCAGGTGCATTCTTCAACTTCACGAGTGGTCCCTGAATCCCTTGATAGCGCCGGAGATCTTCCACCACTGGGGCCGTTCTTGCTGCAACCTCTTTGCATCCCCGACCAACTACAAATGCAGCAACTACTTCGCCCTGATTCCCCCTCCAGGACAGTCACCCAGGGACGCTCTATTCCACGATTGGCCCTCGGTCTTCTCTACGCATTTCCTCCCTTTCCTCTCATTCCCCAGTTTCTGAAGAAAGCCCTGCAGTTGAAGAGTAAGGTAATCCTCATAGCACCATATTGGCCACATATTTGGTTCCCATTCCTTTGGCCTCACCTACTAGATCGACCATGGATCCTCCATCCAATCCCGGAGTTGATCTCACACCCACAGAACCTGATTCATCCTAACCTGATCAGCCTGAAGCTAATGGCTTGGCTACTCCAATTCCCTTGATTGCCAGGCAGAATGATCTTTCTTTACCAGTACGTGATATTCTCATTGCTTCTTAGAAGTCTTCCACTAGAATTACTTATCTGAGCAAGTGGAAAAGGTTTACCTGCTGGCTGAAAGATAAACAAGTTGACCCCTTTTCATCACCAGTGTCGATAATTCTAGACTGTCTGGCTGACCTGTTTCAAGCGGGTCTATCGGCCTCTACCATTAGAGTCTATTTGGCTGCAATTTCTAATTTTCATGAGGGTGTCCAAGATTCCTCTCTTATGTCCCATAAATTGTGCAAGACCTTCATAAAAGGTGTGAATCATCTGAAGCCACCTTTTAGAGAACCTATTCAACCATGGGATATATCATTAGTTCTACAAACTCTGACAATGGCACCTTTTGAACCAGCGTCTTCTTGCGACCTCAAGTATTTGTCATGGAAACCCTTGTTTTTGGTCGTTATTACTTCTGCTAGATGTATTTCTGAACTTCAAGCTTTATGTATCAAGAGCCCATACTTAATTTTTCATAGAGATAGAGTGTCTCTCAGAACTAATCTGTCATCTCTGCCTAAAGTGATCTCTGAAATGTCCATTAATCAAGCAATTGAATTGCCAGTTTTCTTTCCCAACCATTCAAACAGAGGAGATTATTGTCTACATACCCTTGATATACACAGGCAAATCCATTTTTGTCTAAACAGGACTAAACCGTTTAGTAAATCTGACCAGTTTTTTTTGGCCTTTTCTGGATCTAGATTAGGATTGGCTGTTGCTAAGGTCACATTAGCTAGATGGTTGAAGGACTGTGTGACCTTTATTTACACACAACGTAATATCTCGTTGCCTACTACCATGAAAGCTCATTCAACAAGGTTGGTGGCAACTTCTGCTGCCTTCCATGCCAGAGCTTCTTTACATGACATCTGTGCAGCTGCAACTTGGGCTACGCCTCATACCTTCATCAATTATTACAAATTGGATTTGGCCTCCAGGAAAAGAACATCTTTTGGTTCTGTGGTGCTCAGGAATGTCCTTCCATGAGAGCCTCCCAGGAATACAGGTAGCTGGGGACTCTGTCCCATATGTAAGGAGTGAACGAGGATTAACAATATCAGATAAAGACGTTATGTCTTACCATAGCATTCCATCTGTATTGTTGATCCTCATTCAATCATTACGACCCTCCCTCCTGTGGTTTCTAGTGGATCTCACTATCCAGTTCTTTTAGGTTTTTTGACCAGAGGTAGCCTCTACCTTCTTTAACTTGCAAACTCAATCTGAGGTAACAGGGAGAGGGGGATTGCGGGAAAGAGTTTAGCTCGAGAGTTTGAAGCTGACGTGAGCTTGGAAAATGGCCGGCTCGGTTCCAAGCTCGGAACCGATACCCATACGTAATGACTGAATGAGGATCAACAATACAGATGGAATGTTATGGTAAGACATAACTTCTTTTTCAACATCATAGGTGTAATATATTAGATATTTCAAATATTCTTAAACAATATATATATCCTTTTATAATGATGTTTTTATATTACATAGTTTTAAAATTTTTTTCAATGTTATGTCTTTCGGCTTATCACGGTTAGGGGTCGCCACAGTGGAACTCCGGTCCGCTAATGTTTGGTAGTGGATTTTTACGTGCCGAGTTACCAGCCCTGACGCACAACCTTCAACAAGGTATGCCCAGTCACGCATGCCTCCACACAGAAGACACTTTAGCTGAGAATCAAATGGGACAACGTCTTACTGTGAGGCGACAATGCTACCGCAGTGTATTTTGAAGTCCTTTTAAATGACACCTCTATTCATGAGCATGTTAAGGGTCGCTATGACTTGGTTTATGGTTGCATGTATTTCCTTTCTAAGATCTAGCTTAAGAGATGATTTTTTTTAAGATGCAGAACAGATTTTTAGCCATTTGTGTAATACTTGTAGTGAGCAGGAAGTGGGCATTTTTTAGTTAACAGTTTAGTTTAAGTAGTTAATGTTTGTATAAAAGGATGTGATGTAATAACGTTTTAACTGTCTTGAGGAAGTTTAGCACTGGTTAAACGAAAGCACTTACGGAATATCGTGGATTTTATTTAATAAAGTGTGTGTTCAGTGCACTTTTGAAACTTTTCTTTTGGTCTACTGGGTCCTGGTTCATTTGTTTCTGTGCATTTAGATAAAGTGACTCTTGAAACTGGCACCCCTTTTTTATTTTCTGAAAATGAGACAAATAATTGGTCAGATTTTCTAAACTCCTTTGTTATATGTAAATAGAAGCGTAACTGCCTATGTACATCCACTTGGTGAAGCTTATACTCTTGCCTTGTTGCCATAATTGGGGAAAAAAGACAGGTAGGTCAATGGACTGATTTAAGGTGGACTCAGAACACACTTTGGGCAGGAATAAAGGATTTGTTCCAAGAGAGACTCTTTGTGGAAAATTAGATACGGCGAATAGGCAGCGCTTATAGTTCTGAAACCTTCCTAGCCGAAGTAATAGCTTTCAAAAAGACTGTCTTCCATGTGAGGAACTTTAGTGGACAAGAGGAAGCTGGCTCAAATGGGGGGAGAATTAAAGTAGTCAGTACCAAATTTAGATCCCAAGGAGGTGGTGATTCTCTTATTGGAGGTCTTAATAGGAAAGTACCCCTCAGGAAGGCTTTGCATAATCTGTGAGACATTATATTTGATCCCATGTCTCCTACGTGGTAGTGCGATATGACAGCTAATTGTACTGGTATATTGGCTGCAGCTGCGGCTTGATTAAATGTTTCTGCTAAAAACTCAAGAATTGAAGGTATAGGGGCTGTAAACGGGTCTGTATGTTTTTTGGCAGGCCAACAAGAAACCTTTTCCATTTACTAGCATAGAGTTTTCTAGTCGCATTCTTGTGAGATGAAACCAGAATGTGTTGCACTGCTGGGGACATGTCCGGAAGCCTGGCTAAGATGGGAAGTAGAGCAACCAAGCTGTCAGCTTGAGGGTCTGAATAGAGGGATGGAGCGTTCTTGACTGATGGGTCAGATGATCTGGTAGTAGGTCCAGAATCCAGGGCTCCTCCTGGCAATGGGGCCATAGGAAAAGGAACCAGATTTGACGAGGCCAGTGAGGAGCTATAAGATTTAGCCTGCAACTCAACGATTGGGCTTTCTGAAGAGCTTTGGGTATTAGTGCAAATGGGGGGAATGCATAAAGAAGTCCCAGGGGCCAATCATGAACAAGTGCATCCCTCTGGGACTCCAGAGGGGAAATTAGGGCAAAGTAGCTGCTGTTTGGATTTCATGGACATAGAAAGAGGTCGCAGCAAGGCTGCCCCCACTTGCAAAATATTTGGTTCACATTTTCCTGTTTCAGGGATCACTCGTGAGGCATAAGAATTGCCCGGCTTAATTTGTCCACTATCACGATGGATTTCCCCAGAATGTGCGTTGCAGTCAGAAAACATTGAGAAGAAATTGCCCATAGCCATACTCTTTGAGCCTGTCGACACAGGAGGTAGGATCTGGTTCTGCCTTGTTTGTTGATGTACCACACCACGGACATATTATCTGTCTGTATTGCAATCATACCTGTTGGAAGAGAGCTCTGGAATGCTTGCAATGCCAGAAGCACTGCTCTCATCTCTAGGACATTGATGTGCAAGTGGTAATCGTGTTCCTGCCAAGTCCCTTGGACAGTCTGTCCTAGATAATGCCCCCCACCCTATCTGGGAAGAGTCCGTAGTCACTGTAGCCACTGGTTGGGGGGAACGAATGGTCTGCCTGTTGTTACCTGCGTGGACTGAAGCCACCATTGTAAGTCCTTCTTGCAGGTGTCTGTAATAAGGATCTTGTGTGACATGAGTAACTTCTGCATGGACCATTGAGCAAAGAGCAGACACTGTAATACTCATGCGTAGACGCGCCAGTGGAACTAATGTTATCGCAGCTGCCATTGAACCCAGAACCTTAAGAGCAAACTTTGCCTGCACTTTCCTCCTTGTAATATTGATATCTGATGGCGTAGTGTTTGTACCCATGTTCATCGTGTTTCACTGCTGCAGTCATTACACTTGGGTTATCCTGTAATCAGGCGGTCCCGCATTTGGCCAGAGTTCCAAAGTCTTGGTCCGGCGTCGGTTGCTGTCGCTTCTTCCCTGACGTCAGTGCACCAGGGGTATATAAGATGCAGCCGATGCCATTTTCTTCAGTCTTTCTTGCCACGCGGTGCCCGAAGCAAAAGCAGTTCGCAAGTGCCAGTCGGCCGACTCCTGAGATTTTCAAATTCGAATTTCAGAACCGAAATCTTCAATAAAGCTAAGTAACCCATTGGGGAAACTTTTTCTTGCCTCAGACCGATGTCAGTAAAAGTTAATAATTGCATTTCTTGTGGGAAGCAAATACCTCATAAGGATTTTCATTCTTACTGTATTCCATGCCTAGGCCCAGACCACAACATCACTAGTTGTCGGTTTTGTGCTAGATTTAACAAGCGCACTATTAAACGTCGGTTTGATTTTGCATGCCATTATTTTGGCCGAAGGTTCAATTATATCATGCCGTCGGAACAACCGACGACCGGAATATACATAAAAAACGCAAAGACAAAGATAAGGACAGGCATCCGAGGTCCAAAACTGAAGATGAAGCCTCTTCTAGGCCAGTCGCCAGTTCTCTGGTTTTCAAGTGAGGCGCTTTTGCAGCCCCTGAAACCCGCTACCTCAGAGCCACAGGCCGCCTCCAACTCCCATGTGGAGATTACTAGGCCTCTGGAAACTCAAGGTATTGGGCCTACGGAAATTAACCCCTCAGATGGGCCCGGAGCAGGCATCGGCTTCTGAGGGTGTTTTCAGACCTTCACAGCTTACCATCAAAACAACATCCAAGTCTAAGACTCCATTAAAGACAAAGAAACAAGTACAGCATTCACCTGGAAAGGCCTCCATGCCTAAAAAGCAGATGCTCAAAATGGCCAAATACCTCATTACTTTGATCAGGGGTTCCCATCTCCCTCCTGATAAAAGGCCTAGGCAGGATACAGACTGATTCCTCTGATCAGGTTTCCATTTCTTCTGATTCCTCTTCAGACCAGGGATACTCTTTACCCCCCTATGATGACTCTGATGCTGAAGAACATACTCTGCAGTGTGGTTTTGATTCATTAGAGGCTTCTTGTAGAGCCGCAGTTACTGGATCTGTGATTCGAAGGCATGCTTGGTTAAAAGAACAAGGTTTACCTGATCATGTTAAGGCAAAATTATTGGATGCTCCTTTACAGCATGATATCTTGTTTGGTGTTAAGGCAGAAGAGGTATTAAAGAAAATAGAGGATAAGGCAAAATCTATGCAAACAGTGAAGGATTTCTTACAGGTACAGCCACCTCGATTTAGTAGAAATTGGCCTTCTAAAAATTGGTCCTTTTCAGTGTCAGACAGACCACAAAGAGGCAGATATAGACCCCCCAAGAGGCAGATCTCAGCCCCAAGGCTCTTACAGACCACGACATTGGGGTGCTTCAACCCCAAAAGGAGGAGAAGACAAGTCACAACCTTATAGGAAACAGTCCCAATGACTTCCCCCTTCACATGCCAAGCACTTACCTTTTGGCAGCTCCCTTAGGGGGGAAACTAGCTCTTTTTTCAGAAAATTGGCATATAATCACCCAAGACAAATTGGTTCTGGATATTGTGTCTCAAGATTACTGGTTCCACTTTCACACTCTACCAAGGCCAAAAGGAATGCCAGACCTGCCACAAAATCAATGGGCAGAGGCACAAAAACAAATTACAGCCCTCATGGACATGAGAGCTATTCAAAAAGTGCCACAACAGGAACAAGGACAAGGATTTTACTCAAGACTTTTCTTGGTCCCCAGAAAGGACAAAGCCTGGAGACCCATACTGGACCTCTCTACTCTAAATACTTACCTGGATGTTCCGAAATTCAAAATGTTGACACTACAACAACTTCTTCCCTTGCTGGGCTAGTTACATTGGACCTCAAAGAGGCATACCTGCATGTCCCAATCAGACAAAATTGCAGAAGATACCTCAGATTCATAGCTGGCACAATGCATTACCAATTCTCTGCACTGCCCTTTGGCTTATCTACTGCGCCCAGGGTCTTCACAAAATGCCTGGCACCAGTAATTGCATTTTGCAGACAAAAAGGAATTCAAATATATCCCTACTTGGACGACTGTCTTATTCAAGCAGAGAGCAAGGACATTCTTCTAAAGCATCTGGCGTTTGTAAAAAGATTGCTAATTTGCGTAGGGTACACAGTAAATGAAAAGAAGTCAAAACTAGTGCCCTCACAAGAGATAATATTCCTGGGTGCCAGCTTAAATACAACGGCCCAGATGGCTTATCTCACTCCGGACAAGCAAAGACAACTGACTCTACTTTCAATTGATGGCAACAAAAACCCAACTCCCTGCAAGAAAAATTCTGCAGGCCTTGGGGTTCATGGCATCCTGCATACTACTAATACCATACGCCAGACTACATATGAGGAAATTACAATGGTACCTAAAAAGTGTTTGGACTCAACACTGTCACAGTTTGGAAACAGTAATACCACTTATTCCCTGCCTACAACAGGAGTTTTGGTGGTGGGCACAGGCATGTCACCACAACAAGGGACATCCTTTCACTTTACCCACAGCCAGGCAGACACTAACAACAGATGCTTCGGATTACACCTGGGGAGCACACATGGCAGGAAAATGTATTCAGGGCAAGTGGGCCGCATAACAAATGCATCTTCACATCAATCAAAAAGAGATGCTAGCTGTACAAAATGCCCTAACAGCTTTCAAGGACCTTCTGCATCCAGGACAACTGTTGCTAAAGACGGACAACACCACAGTTATGTGGTACATAAGCAAGGTGGCACTCATTCCTATCCCCTCTGCAGACAAGCCATGACTTTGTGGAACACAGCACTGACCTATCAAGTTCATCTGCAAGCACAATTCCTGCCAGGGAAGAAAAATACTCTGGCAAACGACTTAAGCAGAAACATCATGGATCCTCACGAGTGGAAATTAAATCCACAAGTATTCAGCATGATAACACAAAAATCGGGGTGCCCAGACATGGATCTTTTTGCCTCCCCTCTGAACTGCCAACTACAGAAATTCTGCACAAGGACTTAACACACACAAGCATGGAAAGTGGATGCTCTCTTGTTCAGCTGGAAAACCCTAAAAGTTTATGCCTTCCCACCACTGCCTCTCCTGTCAAAGGTACTCCTAAAAGCCAGACAAGAAAGACCAAAAATGATCCTGATTGCCCCAGACTGGCCACGCCAGCATTGGTACCCAATCTTAAAGAACTTGGCTCAAGACCCAGCATGGATTTTACCTCAAGTTCCTCATCTTCTGACTCAACGAAACAATCAGATCCTGCACACCCAGCTCAAAACTTAAAACCTGGCTGCATGGCAGATTACTTAGCCAAGCAACCAACACCTCTCTCTAAAGCTGTTATGGATGTCATTTTGGAGGCCAGGAGGCCCAGCACCAGGAAATCCTATTCAGAAAAATTCTGCGCCTGGAACCAGGCCCAAAACATTGACCCTCTTGTTCCAAATATTCCTCAGATATTACAATACTTAACTGAGATGCTGGACAAAGGCCTATCCTTCTCATCCATTAAGATCCACGCCGCTGCCATCTCAGCTCATTACAACACTGATCCTCCTATTTTCTCTCATCCATTATTAAAACAGTACCTCAGAGGGGCTAAAAACATAAGACCGCCCCGTAGAGCACCAACACCAACTTGGGACCTCAACTTTTTCTTTACCTCCTTTTGAACCAGCCAATTCAGCAGAGTTAAAATATGTGTCATGGAAAACTGCTCTGCTTCTGGCAATAACCTCAGCACGAAGAGTCTCAGAGTTACAGACACTAATGGCAGTGGAACCTTTCATCATTTTTCATCAGGACAGTGTTTCTTTAAGAACAAACCTTACATTTATGCCAAAGGTGGTATCCAGTGTGGCTCTTAACCAAACTATTCACTTGCCAACATTTTATCCAAATCCTCAGAATAAAGGGGAGAGACTTCTGCACTCATTGGACATATGCAGGCAGTTATACTTCTACTTGGACAAAACAAAAGCTTTCAGGAAAACTGAGCAATTGTTTGTAGCATATGCTACAGGATCACAGGGAAAGGCTATTTCAAAGCAGACCATTTCAAAGTGGATGGGACACTGTATCCGTTTTTGCTACACACAGCATGGAAAAACTGTACCTAGCAACAGTAGGCTACATTCCACCAGGGCAACAGCCACTTCAACTGCCTACCTTAGAGGAGTACCTACCAAGGATATTTTGGAAGCTGCAACTTGGAGTTCACTGCACACCATTATCAAGCATTACTACTTGCCTCTTTACTCTAAATCCAGAGCTGGCTTTGCCACTGCAGTCCTGCAGGGCCTCATAGCCACACCGAATCCTTTATAAACCCAGCCACCCAACCTCAGCTTTGGGATTCAACCCTAGTGTAATGACTGCAGCAGTGAAACACAATGAACATAGTACAGTTTTGTACCTACCATAAATGTAGATGTTCGAGTGTATTCACTGCTGCAGTCCAGGTTACCCTCCCTCCATCCCCTCTTTCTTAGCTGGGAATTATCTATACCTTTCTACCCTATACAACCTATGTGGTGTATTTGCTTGAAACTGAAGGTATTGTTTTTATTTTTTATGTATGTTTTTATTACCAAAATGTATTGCCTACCTATTCGGGGGCACCTGACATCTGGGGCAAGAAAAACTGAAGAAAATGGCGTCAGCTGCATCTTGTATACCCCTGGCGCACTGACGTCAGGGAAGAAGCGACAGCAACCGATGCCGGACCAAGACTTTGGAACTCTGGCTGACTGCGGGACCACCTGACAGCAGGATAACCCAAGTATAATGACTGCAGCAGTGAATACACTCGAACATCTACATTTATGGTCGGTACAAAACTGTACATTTTGTGAGGCAGTTTTGCTACCATGTCTTTTGTGTTTAATTCTGCCCCTATGAAGGTAATATGCTGTGAAAGCAACAAGTTAGATTTTTCAAAATTTATGGTCATAGCTAGCTCTGAGCAGAGATGAATGGTGTTGTCCCTTGCCTTGGTCAGTAGCTGCTTTGTGATGGTGGTCAGGAGTGAGTCGTCTTAAGTACAGAAACACCCAGAATCCTAGACGCCTGAGGTGAGCTGTGACTACTGCCATGCATTTGGTAAACACTCTGGGGGGCTATAGTGAGACCAAAGTGCAGAGCTCTGAGTTGGTAATGACTGGCTCCCAGCCAGAAGCGTAGATATCTCCTGGATGACCTGTTCATCTTTATATGGTACTACGCATCCTGAAGATCTGTTGAGCACATCCAGTTGTCTTGTCCCAGAAAAGGGAATATAGACTGCAGTGTCACCATCCAGAACTTTGCTTTTTTTACGGACTTGTTCAGCTTGCTGAGATCCAAGATTGGTCTCCAGTCCCCTGTCTTCTTTGGAACTAAAAAAACCTTGAGTAAGTTCCGGATCCAATTTGGTCTGCAGGGACTTTATGGATGACTCTTTTTTTTCTAGCAACCTTTAGATTTCTAGGGTTGCTCAATCCCTTTGACCAGGTGGGATGTCTGGGATTGATCTTGTTCGAAGGGGTATAAAGGAGAAGGGTATGTTGTATCCCCTGGATATAATCGACCATATCCATTTGTCTTGAGTGATATTGAGCCAGGCTTTTGGGTACAGTGATAATCTGCTCCTGACTGCTTCCAGAGGTGGACAGGCAGGCCTCCTTTCAGGAGCGCTGCAAGGGCCTGCCAGAGAATGTATCTCTGTCGCCCTGATTTTGTGGACCCCTTCTGCTGCGAAGGCGGCGTCTTCCATTGTTATTTCCCCCTCTGCCCTGGGGGGGGGGTCACCATGTGCATCCGGCGAAGCTCTTTGGTATTTCCGGAACCACATTTTCCCGCCCTTCTGACCTTTGGGATAAGATCTGGTAGGGACGGAAAAATGTACTCCCACGGCAGCCAGATTTTTGCCTTCTTCGCACCTGGTCAGAGTCTCTAACTTCTGGCCTGAACAAAGACAAGCTGTCAAATGGGGCATTTATAAAGGAAGACTTAAAGGGTTCAGCAAACTCGCAAAGGCACAACCAGGAATGTCTCCTCAGAGCTATCCCTGTGCCTGCTGCCCTACTCGCACCATCGGCTGCATAGGAGATGAGACGCATGGAGGAGTTCACTACAGACTTTAAAGTCGCAAGTTGAGAGTTTATCTTGTCCGGTTCCCCCACAGCTGTAGCATTCTGGAGGGTATCTCCTAGCTCTTTCAGGAGATCCCTCTGAAGTCAGGTAAAATGGGATAAGTAGTTCAGCGACCTAAGAGTAAAGGCCACTGAAGAAAACTTACGCTTCCCATATCTGTCCATCATTCGAGACTCCTTATTTGGCGAATGGACAGATGAAAACGTTTCAGCTAATTCCTTCTTGGTGTCCGCCGCCACCACCATAGCATCTACTGGGACACCTTTGGATAAGAATTCCTTGTCGTCTGGGGCAGTTATAAACTTGTTGGGCTCCTTGGAACAGGTTCCATGGATTCTGGAGAGCCCCACGCCTTTCGACTGACTACGCCAAGGAGCTGGTCAAAAGGCGGAGACACCCAGGAGGTGGAGGGTCAAGATCCAAATGCCTCCAGTTATACAAACTCATCTTCAGAAGGGGAGAGGGTCTTTCAGCCACCTCTCTGCTTCAGTATCTATAAAATATCGGAAAAAGAGACATACTCAGAGGGTGGCCATGGGGACCCTTCTGAATCCTCCTTAAGGCCGTATCCGATGTGACAGACTCAGCGGAGTCTAAATGTTTCCTCTTACAAATCCTCTTCCAAGGGACCTCCTCAGAGGGATACTCTGGGGAGGTTTCAGAAGAGAGTGGATCACCCATTGGGGCATCCTGGGGCATTGGCTCTCTATGCCTGGGCTGGAGGCATGGTACAGAGGTTGACACCGGTCCTTTTGGGGTAAGAGTAGCTGGAACCGAGGTGGAGCAGTCGGGGAGACAGCACACTCCTTATCACCTTGAAGGCGCCACGATCCTGGACTGAGAGAGCCTCTGGCTCCTAAGAGCTGGGAGACCTCCCCTTTGCCAAGAAGGATGGCTCCGAGGCTGATGTGGGTGCCAAGCTCACCTGCGCCAAAGCCCCGAAAGAAAGTGTTGGATCCGACTTCCCTCCCTGGACCTGACAAGGGAGTGTCTGCTCCCAGACCCCTCAAGAGAAGGCGGCATCGAAGAGGTCAGAGCAGAAGTCAGTGCCGAGACACCGGCTGTGGATTTTGGACCCGAAGGTTCCACCGCAAGGACATCCAGGCACTCCGGCTGCAAACTCATCCAAGTCGGAGGAGGAACAGAAGGCAAAGCAGGTACAGATATCTGCTCCACTTCCATATGGCCTAGACTTGAGAGAATTTTGGCTAGGGCCAGAGTCCGAAGCAACCTCTTGACCACCCGCTCCACGTCGTCATCTGAGAGACTCCTGGAGGTACGAGAGGAAAGGGTGGAAGATTTATGACTACCAGCTTCCGATTGCAAAAGGGGTGACTGGGGCACAGAGTAAACCGGTTCCAGAGTTGGGGACTGGCTCCTTTTGTGGCTCCAAATCTGCTCCGATAAAGCTGATGGAGCCGATGGAGTTGTTGTCTTTTCGGGCCCGACAGCCTTTAGGTCTGAAGTTGCATGTTTGACAGGCTTCTCTATCGAATCAGATGCTAGAGCCGAAGAAGAAGATTTTTTTGAAGATTTTTCTCATATGGGAGATAGGAAAGATTTAGAGGGCCGATTCCTTTCCAACGTCACATCAACCTTAAGTAAACCTTACAATCAACTTATTTCTGCATTCCTGCAGGACCTTGGAATTGAACCCATGACAGGTGCGGTTTATCTACAGGATTTTTGCTCTAAGTAATGGACACAGCTAGTGTGCCCGTCAATCAGCGACATTTTTTTGTGTGAATGAGTCACACTTTTTGAAGCCCGATTGTTTGGCTTCCTTAGAACTTTTCTCTCCAGTATCTTTAGACATTTTATTTTACAACAAGAGTCAGAGGATAAGTACTATTACGCACATTACACAGGAAGGCACAACAATTATACTCATCACAAATACTTTAAACTTTTTTTTTAAACAAGGGAATAGCTAGAGGAGAGGTGTCTAACTTAAACGACGATCTCCTCTAGCCAGAGCAGATATTTCTAACTGAAAAAATGAAGCCTCAGAGAGAAAGGTAGTAGAAAATGGGGAGGGAGCCATCTAATTAAAAAAGAGCTAAATTAAAAAGGGACAAGAAATGAACCCTCTAAATTAAATGGGGTTTGTTCAGAACAAACTTAAATTTTAATGGGATAGGGTTAGAGAAGGCCTGCAAAAAATGATGGCCCACACAACAACACTACAAGAAAAAAGAAACCAGCGATAACACAATTTGTTAATACAGAAACCACCACTAAGCTCCTCGTACGAGTTGACGAGAGAAGTTTAAGGTTTAAAACACTAAAAAGATAGCAAAAATCAGACAAATATAAGTAAATAACAAAGACTTAACCTGAGCCAATGAAAGGCAATCCCGATCTAGCAAAGTGGCAAACGAGATCTGGGTAACTGTCACCAGGCATGATGGGATAGGGTATAGCCTCGAGCCAGTGAAAGCTCTCGAGCTGTAGTATAAGGCTGAGTCAGAATCGATGCTCAGTTGTGAACCCAACCAGCAAGAATGAAGGCAAGATGGGACAACATAACATGTTAGCTACTGCCTGAAGAATTTGAGCAAGCATGGTGATTTTTAAGTATTGTCCTTTGCACTCTATACACAGGAACAAAAGCTGAAAATACTTGCTTTGCCCAGTGGATTGCCCACTTATTTTTCAGTCTACCTGCTAGTGGGTTTTCAGAAAGCTGAATAGCAGGAGTAATGTAGCCCACAAAGCAACACCCTGACCAGTTTATGGGTAGCCAGGTCTAGGCACAATCACCACAAATGTAACGGTCCTCTATCATGCCCATGCCACACTTCCAGTAATAACTTTTTAACTGTAAAGAGTTCAACACACTTTCATGTCTAGTCTCATTACATTTTCTGATTTCCACTGGCACAGTCCCATTTTTGGCATATGGCAATATGTGTCTTCACGATTTGTGGTGGTGAGCTGAAGAGACATGTCCTCTGAAAAATTAGTCACATTGCACCAAGTTAGATTAGTATCACTAAGATCATAGTCAAATGTTACCTGTGATGCAGGAATTAGAATCATGGGAATCCCTGCCTTGGAATGATGAGGTATATGCAAACACACCCAACAGTTTGTCACATTTAAGGCCACAGCATATTGTCAAAGAACCAAGAGGAAACTTTTTTTTTTTACCAGGTTATAAAAGGAAACCACAGCAAATACAAAGCAAAAGTACCTGTTGTCACAGGATTCATTATGAAAGTCAGTTTGAGTTGATTTTCTCCTTAATTCTTTACTGGGGCAGGTGATTCGTCCTTTACACTTCAGACTTCCTTTGCCAGCAACGATAATTCGTCTGGGGCCCCTACACAACAGGTCTTTTTACAGTGAGATGAGTGAATCCAGATTGGTAGTCTTGCACAGCAGACTGCAGCCAGGGTGGTGACTAACACCTGGAAAGGGCCTTTTTACCTCGGACTCAAACAGTTCTACTCAGTTGCAGTTGGTGACAGGGTGGGTCAGGAGGTTGAAGAAGAGCTTTTCGTACAGTTCTATGATACTGCTGTAAGGGATAGACAAGTCTTTTACAATATGTTAGCATTGCATCATCCGTTAGAGTTAATTTTTCATTTGACACGGGGAGCAGCTGGAAGGGCCGTGGGTCTCCCCATTAATATACAGAACCTTCAAACCACAACAGCTCACAGCTCCGACAAAAGGAGTTGCAAATAAATGCCAAAGTTTATTGGTAATGGTTAAGCACTTTCTTCTCCTTCAAGAGACTTCATCAGAACAAATTTCATTACAAACCCAGCCCTTAAATACCCTTGCTTAATGATGTTACATGAATCACTTAATTATACCTTAAAAACACACTACATAATTTATCAAAAAATAAGTAAGTAAATAAACAAAAGAATGAAACTCACTCATATTGTGTTTGACATTGTAAAACATTAAAACACATCTCATATTTAATTTAATTGTGCCTTATAGGACACTTCAAACCATCTAGCCCATAATATGTTTCAATTTTAAAATAAATGCAGTATTAACTGCATTTAATCCAGGAAATTGGATGGCATCCATCCTTAACTGCCATCTCAATTCACTTGCATCCAAGTGCAAGTCTACTATTTTACCCTGAGGGTCCTTTACTATATGATCAATAGCCAAAAACTTAAATGAGTGTGTCCCATTGACTTTAATATGTCTAAATAAAGTGTTAGTATTTTTTTCTTTTCTTTATGTCATAAAGATGTTCACTTATGCATGTCTTAAATGCTCTGGAGGTCTTTCCTACATAAAATGCCAAACATTTTTGACATTTAGCCAAATAAACCACATTAACACTACTACAATTGTAGTGTCCTTTTATAGAGCTAGAATTGTTTTTATTCAATTTAAACTGCTCTCCTGTTTCAAAGATGTGGCAACAGTAATTGCACTTTCCACATTTTGTATTACCTTTAGCTCTGTTTGAAAGGGCATGTGCATTTTCATTGTGCTCAAACATGTTTGTAAGGGACCTATCCTTCCTATATACAATACTAGGGGGACACTTTCCAACTTTTGTCCCTACATTCAGGTCAAAAGCCAGGATTTCCCAGTTATTGACAAACGCCTGGGTGATACCCCCAGAATCCAGGTTAAAAGTAGTTGTAAACCTGAATCCTGCTTCATTTCCCCTGAGCCTGTGATTAACAACCAGTTCACTTTGCGGCCTATGAGGCCCACCCAAAATTGGTACATAAATAATTTTGTACCTTTTACCTATCACTTCCTTGGATAATTCTTCCAACAAATCCAGGGGATAGCCCATTTTAACAAACATGTTGGCTATAAAACTAATTTCATCATGAAAATGCTCATCATGACTAACCATCCTGGCAGCCCTTACCAGTTGGCCTTTGATAATTGCTCTTTTTTGATGTAAAGGGTGCTAACTTTTAAATTCTAAATAGGAATTTTTAACTTTTAACTTTAAACAGTCCCATGAGGAGAATTATTGTAATTTGAACAGTGGTGAATTAGCCTTATTAAATGATTTTGTTAAAGACAAAACAGTGCGCATAATGAAACACGATAAAGGGAGTGGAGTGGTTTTAATGAATAGGGTGGAATATTTAAACAAAATGAATGTGCGGCTTACGGATAGTACATATGAGGAAAGCTCCGTAAAATGAGATACACATTGCTTATAGAAAGATAGACCTAGCGTTGGATGATATGTTGTTCCAAGGCCAAATTAGCCTTGATGAATATAATTATATAAAAAATGACTGTCCCATGATTCCGAATATTTTCGGAATACTGAAGATCCACAAGGGCATTACTAATTTAAGTTTTAGGCCTATTGTGGATGGTAATAGATCAAAAACTTGCTATATGAGCAAGTATATTGATCGTTGTTTACAGAAAGGCTTACAAATATTTGAATATATTGCAAAGGATTTGTGGCATTTCTTAAAGAAATTAAATGAAATAAAATGGGAGCCTGGGTTGATCATGGTGACTGTGGAAGTTGTTAATTTGTTCAATATTATACCACATTTTGAAGGTATAATATGATTGGAGGTTCAGTTAGCAAAAACTAGAATGTATGACGAGGACACCATTAATAAGATTATTGCCCTGATTGAATTGGTGTTAAACAATAATTATATACATTTTGAAGGGCAATATTTTAAACAAGCCACTGGGGTAGCCATGGGGGCTGCTTGTGCTCCCATATTTGCAAATGTTGTAATGTCATACTGGTAACAGGAATTTTTAATGAAAAGTAGTTATTGGACAAAAAATTTTACATTATACTAGATTCCTGGAGGATCTTTTTTTGTTGTGGAGGGGTAGTCAGGAATTAGATTAATTTTTTTGTTACATTAACAACACAGTGGAGTTCTTAAAATTCACTTACTGTTTTAGTGAAGAACAAATCACATATTTAGACATAGAGTTGAATGTTGATAAGATTAATGGTCTCCTATATTCTAAGATATATAGAAAGCCAACTTTTCCAAATTCCTATTTAGAATTTAAAAGTTGGCACCCTTTACATCAAAAAAGAGCAATTATCAAAGGCCAACTGGTAAGGGCTGCCATAATGGTTAGTCATGATGAGCATTTTCATGATGAAATTAGTTTTATAGTCAACATGTTTGTTAAAAGGGGGCTATCCCCTGGATTTGTTGGAAGAATTATCCAAGGAAGTGATAGGTAAAAGGTACAAAAGTATTTATGTACCAAGTTTGGGTGGGCCTCATAGGCTGCAATGTGAACTGGTTGTTAATTACAGATTCAGGGGAAATGAAGCAGGATTCAGGTTTATAACCACTTTTAACCTGGATTCTGGGGTTATCACCGTGGCGGTTGTCAATAACTGGGAAATCCTGGCTTTTGACCTGAATGTAGGGACAAAAGTTGGAAAGTGTCCCCCTAGTATTGTATATAGGAAGGATAGGTCCCTTACAAACATGTTTGAGCATAATGAAAATGCACATGCCCTTGCAAATAGAGCTAAAGGTAATACAAAATGTGGAAAGTGCAATTATTGTTGCCACATCTTTGAAACAGGAGAGCAGTTTAAATTGAATAAAAACAATTCTAGCTCTATAAAAGGACACTACAATTGTAGTAGTGTTAATGTGGTTTATTTGGCTAAATGTCAAAAATGTTTGGCATTTTATGTAGGAAAGACCTCCAGAGCATTTAAGACATGCATCAGTGAACATCTTTATGACATAAAGAAAAGCAAAATTACTAATGCTTTATTTAGACATATTAAAGACAATGTGACACACTCATTTAAATTTTTGGCTATTAATCATATAGTAAAGGACCCTCAGGGTAAAATAGACTTGCACTTGGATGCAAGTGAATTGAGATGGCAGTTAAGGTTGGATGCCACCCAATTTCCTGGATTAAATGAGGCAGTTAATATTGCATGTATTTTAAAATTAAAACATATTATGGCCTAGATGGTTTGAAGTGTCCTATAGGGCACAATTAAATTAAATATGAGATGTGTTTTAATGTTTTAAATGTTTTACAATGTCAGTCAAACACAATATGAGTGAGTTTCATTCTTTTGTTTAGTTACTTACTTATTTTTTGATAAATTATGTAGTGTGTTTTTAAGGTGTAATTAAGTGATTCATGTGACATCATTAAACAAGGGAATTTAAGGGCTGGGTTCGTAATGAAATTTGTTCTGATGAAGTCACTTGAAGGAGAAGAAAGCGCTTAACCGTTACCAATAAAGTTTGGCATTTATTTGCAACTCCTTTTATCTCACCTGATTTGGAGCTGTGAGCTGTTGTGGTTTGAAGGTTCTGAAGTTTCAGTTTCTGGTGGCGTTGGTCTCCCCATTAATATCTCATAGGGACTAATTTTTTTTTGTTGCATTTAGCATGCTTCGCATGCTCATTAGAGCTAAGGGAAGTGCCTTGGGCCATTTAAGGTCTGTT